>NW_027275250.1:0-64004 GCF_030028105.1 Mobula birostris
ATTCTTCTGCCTTCTTCCCGCAAGCTTTGAAGTCCTTTCTAATCAACCTCCGCTTTAAATGCAACCAATGACTCACTCAGCTGGGAATGCTTAGTGGATCTGGCTTCCCCGGTGCGAGTTTGACAGAAACACTCCCCCCTTCCCTACCACAAATACCTGCTATGTGTCTCACCCTCTGTTCCCCCCGCCCTATGCTCTCCATACCCCCGCAGGTCTGGTCAGCACCTTACAACAGGAGAACGGTGAGCTGCGGGCCCTACAGATGGAGCTGTCCCGCGAGAAATCCAACCTGTCCCGATCGATGCAGGTGATGGAGTTGCAGCTACGGAGGTGAGCGCGGGCATTACCGCCGCGCGGGGAGGACGCCGGAACCTTCCGGAAACCCGGCGCCAACTATTAGGGTTCAACATTCTTCAAGGTGTCCCTCCTTCCATTGAAGGGGGATGTAGGGTTAAGCGGAGAGGATCAAGGTGGTGGGAAATAGTGCAGGGGCCAGAGGGGATCACAGAGACGGGAGGGACAGTGTCACAGAGATCGGGGCGGGGGTGGGGGGGTCACGCAGACGGGGCTGGAGGAGGTTACAGAGATGGGGTGGGGTGTAAGAGATTGAGGGGGGGGTCACAGAGACAGGGAGGATTGTGGGGGAGGGAAGGTCACGGAGATAGGAGGGGTGTAGTGACTGGAGAGGGTTACAGAGATGGGGAGGGTTGTAGGGACTGGAGGGGTTATAGAGACAGAGGGGTGCAGTGACTGGTGGGGTTACAGAAATGGGGATGGTGAGGGGAGGGGTTACAGAGACAGGGAGGGGTGTCGGGACTGTAGAGGGTTATAGAGATGGGGAGGGTTGTGGGGACTGGAGAGGGTTACAGAGATGGGGAGGGATGTAGAGGGTGGAAGTGTTTACAGAGACAGGGAAGGGCGTATGGGCTGGATGGGGAGGAGTGAGTAATCGTGGTGCACGCTGCAGCCACTGTACGCTGAGAGTGTGGGGTGTAGATGGAGTGCTGATGAAGATGCATCGAGCTACATCTGCCTGGGTCGAGCGTTTCAGGAACTGTTGGAGTCAACACTCTCCCAGGGAAGTGGAGGGTGTCTAGTCACACTCCTGATTTGTTGATGGGAGGGGGGAGATGATGTGGAGTACGTGGACTAACTCCACCCAGGCAAGTGGGGAGTGTCCTGTCGCACTCCTGACTCGGAGATGGGGAAAATAATGTGGCGGATGTGGAGTGCATGGACTGACTCGAACCAGGCAAGTGACATTCCTGACTGGTGCTTCGTGGAGACGCAGAAAGGCCGTGGGGTGTCAGGAAGTGAGTCACAGTGGGTTTTCTGGCTCCTGGCCAGAGAGGGCTGTTAATAAGTGGGGAGAAGAGAGTGGCTTCACCAGAGACACGACACCATCTCCTACCCTCTCCACCTTGCCCCCATACCAGCACCAGTGAAGAGAACGTCAAACTGAAAAGCCAGTTGGAGGCCCTGCAGAAGACCCGGGCAGAGCCCAGCCAGACGGAGACCGGGTACCTGGAGGAGTCGATGGCAGACAGAGTATTGATAGCAGAGCAGGAGGTGGGCAAATCCCCCCCCCCAACCTGAGTGGGATTACCGATCCAATCCAGGGGTTTGGGGGTTTATATATAGAATAACAGATCCCAGGGAGTGGGTTACAGGCTAGGATCTAATCCAGGGTTTGGGGGTTTATATATATAGAATAGCAGATCATCAGAAGTGGGTGGGATCTAGTTGAGACATTCAGGGGGTTTATACATAGAATAACAGATCCTTGGGAGTGGGTTACAGGCTGGAATCTAATCCAGGGTTTGGGGGTTTAATATATAGAATAACAGATCCCTGGCAGTGGATTATAAACAGGGATCTAATCCAGGGTTTGGGGGTTAATATATAGAATAACTGATCCCAGGGAGTGGGATACAGGCTGGGATCTGATCCAGGGGTTCAGGGGGTTTATATAGAGAATAACAGATCCCTGGGAGTGGGTTACAGGCTGGGATCTGATCCAGGGGTTCAGGGGGTTTATATAGAGAGTAACAGGTCCCTGGGAGTGGGTTACAGGCTGGGATCTGATCCAGGGGTTCAGGGGGTTTATATAGAGAGTAACAGGTCCCTGGGAGTGGGTTACAGGCTGGGATCTGATCCAGGGGTTCAGGGGTTTTATATAGAGAGTAACAGATCCCTGGGAGTGGGTTACAGGCTGGGATCTGATCCAGGGGTTCAGGGGGTTTATATAGAGAATAACAGATCCCTGGGAGTGGGTTACAGACTGGGATCTGATCCAGGGGTTCAGGGGTTTTATATAGAGAGTAACAGATCCCTGGAGTGGGTTACAGGCTGGGATCTAATCCCAGGGTTTGGGGGGTTAATATATAGAATAACAGATCCCAGGGAGTGGGATACAGGCTGGGATCTAATCGAGGGTTTGGGGGGGTTATATATAGAATAACAGATCCCTGGCAATGGGTTATAAGCAGGGATCTAATCCAGGGTTTGGGGGTTAATATATAGAATAACTGATCCCAGGGATTGGGATACAGGCTGGGATCTAATCCAGGGGTTCAGGGGATTTATATATAGAATAACAGATCCCCGGGAGTGGGTTAGACTGGGATCTAATCCAAGGATTTGGGATTTATATAGAGAATAACAGATCCCTGGGAGTGGGTTACAGGCTGGGATCTGATCCAGGGGTTCAGGGGGTTTATATAGAGAATAACAGATCCCTGGGAGTGGGTTACAGGCTGGAATCTGATCCAGGGGTTCAGGGGGTTTATATAGAGAATAACAGATCCCCGGGAGTGGTTTAGACTGGGATCTGATCCTGAAGCCTCGGCGGCTCCGATGCCCCTGACAGCTCCATCTCTCCCTCCCTCACCCTCTCTGTCCAGGCCCAGTGCGCCAAGGCGCAACTCGCTCTGCTGAGGGAGCGCTACGACCGGATCGAGAGGGACAATCGAATGATGGCCGACGAGATCCACCGCTTCCGTGAGCAGATCGGCCGGCTGCAGCAGAGCCCAATGCAGGTCGGTGACCTCTCACCCCACCCCGACCCCTCGCACCCTCCGGCTGCGGTGGGCAGCCAACCTGTGTGTGGGGGGGCTGCCCAGGGAGAGAAGGAGGGTGGACAGTAATGGTCGGGGTGGGGACAGCCACCTTCGGATTCTGCCACAGCTCTCCTAACACTCCCACCTCTCCTCATGACTCCATCTGTCTAAGTAGACTATGGATGTGCCCGTCCGAGGCGCAGATCTGGGCAATGAATATGGAGATCCTGGGCCGCCCAGACATCAAGATCCCCCTCTCGGCCTCACAGATGTGGTCCAAAGGAACGCGAAGCAGAACATTTGGCATCAGCTTTGCTGCGGGAGCTACCGGGTGGTGGTGGTGGGGGGGGGGGGGGTTGTGCGTGATATGTGTAGGGTGTACTCCTTAGCCTTCTCTTCTCCCGAAGATTAGATTATGAGAACACTCAGTCCTCTTTTATTGTCATTTAGAAATGCATACATGCATTAAGAAATGATACAATGTTTCTCCGGAGTGATATCACAGAAAACAGGACAAACCAAAGACTAACACTGACAGAACCACATAATTATAACATATAGTTACAGCAGTGCAAAGCAATACCATAATTTGATGAAGAACAAACCATGGGCACGGTAAAAAAAAATCTCAAAGTCCCCGAGTCGATCGACTTCCGAGTCCCCGATAGCGGCTGCAAAAGGAGAAACTCCCTGCCATAAACCTCCAGGCACTGTCTACTTGCCGATGCCTTGGAAGCACAGCCGACACTGAGTCCGTCCGTCCGAAAACTTTGAGCCTCTGACCAGCCCCTCCAATACAGCCTCCCAAGCGCCATCCTCTGCCAAGTGCCTTCTACCACGCCCCAGCCGCTGAAACAAGCAAAGCCGAGGATTTCGGGGCCTTCAGCTCCGGAGATTCCGGTTACCACACGGTAGCAGCGGCAGCGAAGCGGGCATTTCAGAAGTTTTCCAGATGTTCCTCCATGCTCTCACGTCCTTCTCCATCAAATCAGAATTGTACACGGTCCCCTACTTGACAGATTACAGATATCATTCACCGGAGAGGCCGCGTGTGCTGCCGTCGCGCCGCCATCTTCTCCTCCTCCTCCACTAGGCAGTGGGATCCATAACTCCGGATAGGGGCCCTTACCGGGTACTACCTCTCCAGGGTGGCCCAAACTAGGCACAATCTTCCTTCCGCATCCTCACCAGCATCCTGTGCAATCACACCACAGCACCCAACTTATATAATCAGCGCCCTGCCTTTAGAAGAATGAAAGGGGATCTCATAGAAAGCTATCAAATATTGAAAGGTCTAGATAGGGTGGGCTTGGAGAGGTTGTTTCCAGTAGTGGGGGGAGTCTGCGACCAGAGGACATAGCCTGCAAATACATAGAAACATAGAAAACCTACAGCACAATACAGGCCCTTCGGCCCACAAAGTTGTGCCGAACATGTCCTTACCGTAGAAATTAGCCCTCTATTTTTCTAAGCTCCATGTACCTATCCAAAAGTCTCTTAAAAGACCCTATCGTATCCGTCTCCACCACCGTTGCCAGCAGCCCATTCCACGCACTCGCCACTCTCTGCGTAAAAAAACTTACCCCTGACATCTCCTCTGTACCTACTCCCCAGCACCTTAAACCTGTGTCCTCTTGTGGCAACCATTTCAGCCCTGGGGAAAAGCCTCTGACTATCCACACGACTAATGCCTCTCATTATTCTTATACACCTCTATCAGGTCAGCTCTCATCCTCCGTCACTCCAAGGAGAAAAGGCCGAGTTCACTCAACCTATCCTCATAAGGCATGCTCCCCAGTCCAGGCAACATCCTTGTAAATCTCCTCTGCACCCTCTCTGTGGCTTCCACATCCTTCCTGTAGTAGGGCGAACAGAACTGAGCACAGTACTCCAAGTGGGGTCTGACCAGGGTCCTATATAGCTGCAACATGACCCCTCGGCTCCTAAACTCAATCCCATGATTGATGAAGGCCAATGCACCGTATGTAATAGAGGGATGTCTCTTTGAAAGGCCTAGACAGAGTGGACTGGAATGTTGAGCATGGTGTGGCTGGCGTTCTCAGCTGCGGACATTTCAATGCAAGAAGTGTTGTGGGAAAGGCGGATGATAGTGCTGAAGATGAGGGAGGTGGTTTATAAACAGAGGCAACGAGGTAGTGAGGAGAGGCTGGTGATAGGGCAAAATTACAGTCAACAGGATGAGTTGCAACGTAAAAGGTGGACAAAGTTGAAAAGGGTGAACACAGGACTGAAGGTGTTGTATTTGAATGTGTGCGCTATACGGAATAAGGTAGATGAACTTGCAGCACGGTTACAGATCGGCATGTATGACATTGTGGGCATCACTGAATCATGGCTGAAAGAAGATTGTAGCTGGGAGCTTAATGTCCAAGGATACACACTGTATCGAAAGGTCAGGCAGGAAGGCAGAGGGGACGGCGTTGCTCTGTTAGTAAAAAGTGAAATCAAATCATTAGAAAGAAATGACATGGGTCAGAATGTGTTGAACCATTGTGGATAGAGCTGAGGAACTGTAAGGATAAAAATCAGAATCAGGTTTATTAGCATCGGCGTGTGACATGAAATTTGTTAACTTGGCAGCAGCAGTTCAATTCAATATGTAATATAGAAGAGAGAAAAAATGAATCAGTAAATCAATAACGTATATTGAATAGATTAAAAATGTGCAAAAAAACCAGTAATACTGTATATTAAAAAAAGTGAGGTAGTGTCCAAGGGTTCAATGTCCATTTAGGAATCGGATGGCAGAGGGGAAGAAGCTGTTCCTGAGTCGCTGAGTGTGTGCCTTCAGGCTTCTGTACCTCCTACTTGATGGTAACAGTGAGAAAAGACCATGCCCTGGGTGCTGGAGGTCCTTAATAATGGACGCTGCCTTTCTGAGACACTGCTCCCTGAAGATGTCCTGGGTACTTTGTAGGCTAATACCCAAGATGGAGCTGACTAGATTTACAACCTTCTGCAGCTTTTTTCGGTCCTGTGCGGTAGCCCCCCCCCCCCCACCCCATACCAGACAGTGATGTAGCCTGTCAGAATGCTCTCCACGGTACATCTATAGACGGTTTTGAGTGTATTTCTTGACATGCCAAATCTCTTCAAACTCCTAATGAAGGCTGTCTTGCCTTCTTTATAACTACATTGACACCCAGGAACTTGAAACTACTCACTCTCTCCATTTTTGAGCCCTCTATGAGGATTGGTATGTGTTCCTCCATCTTACCCTTCCTGAAGTCCACAATCAGCTTTTTCGTCTTACTGACGTTGAGTGCCAGGTTGTTGCGGCACCACTCCACTAGTTGGCATATCTCACTCCTGTACGCCCTCTCGTCATCACTTGAGATTCTACCAACAATGGTTGTATTGTCAGCAAATTTGTAGATGGTATTTGAGCTATGCCTAGCCACACAGTCATGGGTATATAGAGAGCAGAGCAGTGGGCTAAGCACGCACCCCTGAGGTGCACCAGTGTTGCTCGTCAGTGAGGAGGATATGTTATCAGCAATCTGTACAGATTGTGGTCTTCCGGTTAGGAAGTTGAGGATCCAATTGCGGAGGGAGGTACAGAGGCCCTGATGAGGATTGTATACAGACCCCCCAAATAGTAGTAACGACATTGTCTACAAATTACAACAGGAGATAGAAAATGCATGCAAAAAGGGTAATGTTACAATAGTCATGGGGGATTTTAATATGCAGGCTGATTGGGAAATCAGGTTTGTGCTGGACCAGGAGGGGGAATTTCTAGAGTGCCGGTGAGATGGCTTTTTAGAGCAGCTCGTGGTTGAGCCCACTGGGGAATCAGCCATTCTGGACTGGGTGTTGTTCAATGAAGCAGAAGGGATTAGAAAGTTTAAGGCAGAAGTATTCTTAGGTGTCAGTGATCGAATTCACTCTGAATTTTGAGAAAGGGAAGCTAAAGTCAGATGTATCAGTATTACAGTGGAGTAAAGGGAATTACAGAGGCATGAGAGAGGAGTTGGCCAGAATTGATTGGAAAAGAACACTGGCAGGGATGATGGCAGACCAGCAATGGCTGGAATTTTTGGAAGCAAGTTGGAAGGCAGGAGATATATATATATATATATATATATATATATATATATATATATATATATATATATATATATATATATATATATATATATATATATGTGTATATATATATATAGAGAGAGAGAGAGAGAGAGAGAGAGAGAGGGAGAGAGAGAGTGTGAGAGTGTGTGTGCGCGCGCACGCGCAATGAAGTATTCTAGAGGCAAGAAACACAACCGTGGCGAACAAGAGACGTCAAATTCAACTTAAAAATCAAAGAGAGGGCATATAATACGCCCTCTCTTAGCAATATAGCAAAACTTAGTGGGAAGTTAGAGGATTGGGAAGCTTTTAAAAATCAACTGAAGGCAGCTAGAAAGATCATTAAGAAGGTAAAAATAGAATGTGAAAGTAAACTAGCCATGTCCCTTTAGAACGGAAATGAGGAATTTCTTGAGCTAGAGAATGGTGAATCTGTGGAATTCTTTGCCACGGATAGCTGTGAAAGCCAAGTCCTTATGTATATTTAAGGCAGAGGTGATTGATTAGGGCATGAAGGGATATGGGGAGAAGGCAGGAGATTGGGGTGAGGGGAAAATTCTCCCCGTGACTGGATGGATTTCCTCCGGTGCTCCAGTTTCCTCCCTCAGTCCAAAGACATACCAGTTAGTAGGTATGCTGTATCTCAGGAAACAAATATATTAGTGCCAGCAGGGAGCAGACCTGTGTTTCTATGGTAATGCACACAAACTGCTGGAGGAGCTCAGCAGGGCAGGCAGTATCTGTGGTGGGGAATAAACAGTCGATGTTTCAGGCCGAGACGCTTCATTAGGTCTCAAAAGGAAGGGGGCAGAAGTCAGAATAAGAAGATGACGGGAGGGGAAGGCAGACAAGCTGGTGAGAGGGAGGGTGAAGTGAGAGGTGGAAGAGGTACAATACTGTGTAAAAAGTCTCAGGCACATGCATTGGAGCTCAGGCGCTGAAGAGTTTTGCACAGTACTGTACTTGTCAACGCGGAGCAGAAAGCGAGTTAGTAAATCTGGTAGGGAGCAAAGGATGTTGGGACTGGTGAGGGTGGCGTGCCGCGGGAGGGGGCAGTTGGTAGAGGAGTGCCAGGGTGGCGCGAGTGCAGACACACCCAGCCCTGAGACATTAGGCAAGGTAATTTTAATCCAAACAATCGGTTTATTGATCATTACAGAACATCTCTGTGGTGCTTCCCACTCCCTCCCCTCTGCCTTCCCCTTTTCCCAACCATGATTCCCCTCTCCCTGCCCCCTTCCCACTCCCAGTCCACAACAGAGACCCGTATCAGAATCAGGTTTATTATCACTCACATGTCATGAAATTTTTTTTTGCAGCAGTACAGTGCAATTCATAAAATTACAACAGTACTGTGCAAAAGTGTTAGGCACCCTAGCTATATACATACACAATATGGGTGCCTAAGACTTCTGCACAGAACTGTAAAGGGATGGAGAAGAATCTGATAGGAGAGGAGAGTGGACCAGGGGAGAGAGGGAAGGAGGAAGGGCACTGGGGAGAAGTGATGGGCAGGTGAGGAGAAGGGTACAGGTACAAGGGGAGGCAGAACGGGGAATGGAGAGGGTAGGAGGAAGGGGAGAGAAATTACCGTAAGCTTGAAGTGTCGATGTTCACACCATCAGGGTGGAGGCCTCCAGGACAGAAGATGAGGTGTTGCTCCTCCAACCTGACAATGACCTCATGGTGGAAGTAGGGGAGGTCACGGACAGACATGTCGGAATGGAACTGAGAAGTCGAATTGAAAATAGGTGGCTATCAGGAAATCCTTCCTTTGCAGCGGACGGGGCAAAAGTGCTCTGACGCAACTCACCTTCCGCCTCACCTGGTCTAGCCTATCACCTGCCTGCTTGTACTTTGTCCCCTTCTCCCCCCCCCCCAAAATTTCTTATTCTGGCTTCAACCCTCTTTGTTTCCAGTCATCATCCCGGCCCGAAATGCCGACCGTTTACTCCTCTCCATAGATGTTGCCAGACCTGCTGATTTCCTCCAGCAGTTTGTGTGTGTTACTCTACAGAATCTCTTGTGTTTAAGGCGAGAAAGTCGTAAGCCTTCCTTGGCACGCTGTCGACCTGCCTGCGACTTCTTGGCAGGACGATCATGAAGGTCACCAGTTCTGTGTTTTTGTGATGTCAGATGCCTTCAGTGATGGGAAGGCAGTGGGATTCCCAGCACCGGGAGCTAGCAGGGGCAGAAGGGGCCGATAGGCCAGGTGAGGGTCTGCTCGGAGCTTCGCAGGGGGAGCTCCAGGTCCTGGGATGTGTTGACTCCGATGGACGGACGGACGAACCACCCTCCTCGCCCGGCCCCTGGACCTGCCACAGCGCTGCGCACTCTAGTCAGCCTCACCGAAGAGCCGGTGCCCAAATATGGGATGAGCAGCAAGCAGAGGGTCAGGGGTCGGACAGACTGACACGTCCTCCACATCACACTGCGATCCACATCCGCGCAGAGTTAACCCCTTCCTGGGAACGCAGAGAGTGGAGGGCTGCCTCAAGGTGTCGGTGTCACAGTGAGGGGTGTGCGTTGTGGTATGTCAATGTTACTGTTTTAGTGAGGGGGGGTGTGTGTGTGCCAGTGTACAGTGAGGTGTGTGCGGTGTATGTCTGAGTCAGTGAGGGGTGTGAGATGTGTCAGTGATGCAGTGACGGGCGTGGGGCGTGTTGTCACAGTGAGGGGTGTGGGGTGTGTTAGTGTTATAGTGAGGGATGTGGGGTGTGTCAGTGTCACAGTGAGGGGTGTGTAGGTGTCACAGTGAGGGGTGTGGGGTGTGTCGGTGTCACAGTGAGGGGTGTGGGGTGTGTTGGGGTCACAGTGAGGGGTGTGGGGTTTGTCAGTGTTACAGTGAGGGGTGTGGGGTGTGTTAGTGTTACAGTGAGGGGTGTGGGGTGTGTCAGTGTCACATGTCACAGTGAGGGGGTGTGGGGTGTGTCAGTGATACAGTGAGGGGTGTTCTGTGTGTCAGTGTCACAGTGAGGGGTGTGGGGTGTATCAGTGTCACAGTGAGGGGTGAGGGGGTGTGTCAGTGTTACAGTGAGGGGTGTTCTGTGTGTCAGTATCACAGTGAGGGGTTGTGAGGTGTGTAGGTGTCACAGTGAGGGGTGTGGGGTGTGTCTGTCACAGTGAGGGGTGTGGAGTGTGTCGGTGTCACAGTGAGGGGTGGGGGTGTGTGTCAGTGTCACAGTGAGGGATGTGGGGTGTGTCAGTGTTACAGTGAGGGGTGAGGGGTGTGTCGGTGTCACAGTGAGGGGTGAGGGGTGTGTCGGTGTCACAGTGAGGGGTGTGGGGTTTGCCGGTGTCACAGTGAGGGGTGAGGGGTGTGTCGGTGTCACAGTGAGGGGTGTGAGTGGTGTGTCGGTGTCACAGTGAGGGGTGTGGGGTGTGTCAGTGTAACAGTGAGGGGTGTGGTGGGTGTGTCGGTGTCACAGTGAGGAGTGTGGGGGTGAATCAGTGTTACAGTGAGGAGTGAGTGGGGGTGTGTTGGTGTCACAGTGAAGGGTGTGGGGTGTGTCAGTGTTACAGTGAGGGGTGTGGGGTGTGTCAGTGATACAGTGAGGGGTGAGGGGTGTGTCAGTGTCACAGTGAGGGGTGTGGGGTGTGTCAGTGTCACAGTGAGGGATGTGGGGTGTGTCGGTGTCACAGTGAGGGGTGTGGAGAGTGTCGGTGTCACAGTGAGGGTGAGGGGTGTGTCACTGTCACAGTGAGGGGTGAGGGGTGTGTCACTGTCACAGTGAGGGGTGTGGGGTGTGTCGGTGTCACAGTGAGGGGTGTGGGGTGTGTAGTAGGTGTCACAGTGAGGGGTGTGGGGTGTTTCAGTGTTACAGTGACGGGTGTGGGGTGTGTCGGTGTCACAGTGAGGGGTGTGGAGTGTGTCGGTGTCACAGTGAGGGGTGTGGGGTTTGCCGGTGTTACAGTGAGGGGTGTGTGGGGTGTGTCAGTGATACAGTGAGGGGTGTGGGGTGTGTGTCGGTGTCACAGTGAAGGGTGTGGGGTGTGTCAGTGTCACAGTGAGGGGTGTGGGTGTGTCGGTGTTACAGTGAGGGTGTGAGTGGAGTGTGTCGGTGTCACAGTGAGGGTGTGGGGTGTGTAGGTGTCACAGTGAGGGGTGTGGGGTGTGTCAGTGTCACAGTGAGGGGTGTGGAGTGTGTCGGTGTCACAGTGAGGGGTGTGGGGTTTGCCAGTGTTAGAGTGAGGGGTGTGGGGTGTGTAGGTGTCACAATGAGGGGTGTGGGGTGTGTCAGTGTCACAGTGAGGGGTGTGGGGTGTGTCAGTGTCACAGTGAAGGGTGTGGGGTGTGTAGGTGTCACAGTGAGGGGTGTGGGGTGTGTCAGTGTCACAGTGAGGGGTGTGGAGTGTGTCGGTGTCACAGTGAGGGGTGGGTGTAGGTCACAGTGAGGGTGTGGGGTGTGTCAGGTGTCACAGTGAGGGGTGTGGGGTGTGTCAGGTGTCACAGTGAGGGGTGTGGGGTGTTGCAGGTGTTAGAGTGGGGGTGTGGGTGCTGTGTAGGTGGGTGTGGTGTGAGGTGTCACAGTGAGGGGTGTGGGGTGTGTCAGTGTCACAGTGAGGGGTGTGGGGTGTGTCGGTGTTACAGTGAGGTGTGTGGGGTGTGTCGGTGTCACAGTGAGGGGTGTGGGGTGTGTCAGTGTCACAGTGAGGGGGTGTGGGGTGTGTAGGTGTCACAGTGAGGGGTGTGGGGTGTGTCAGTGTCACAGTGAGGGGTGTGGAGTGTGTCGGTGTCACAGTGAGGAGTGTGTGGGTGTGTCAGTGTCACAGTGAGGGGTGTGGGGTGTGTCAGTGTCACAGTGAGGGGTGTGGGGTGTGTAGGTGTCACAGTGAGGGGTGTGGGGTTTGCCCAGTGTTAGAGTGAGGGGTGTGGGGTGTGTAGGTGTCACAGTGAGGGGTGTGGGGTGTGTCAGTGTCACAGTGAGGGGTGTGGGGTGTGTCGGTGTTACGAGGAGTGGGGTGTGGTCGGTGTGTCCGGTGTAGTGGGGTGTGTCGGTGTCACAGTGAGGTGTGGGGTGTCAGTGTCACAGTGAGGGTGTGGGGTGTGTAGGTGTCACAGTGAGGGGTGTGGGGTTTGCCAGTGTTAGAGTGAGGGGTGTGGGGTGTGTAGGTGTCACAGTGAGGGGTGTGGGGTGTGTCAGTGTCACAGTGAGGGGTGTGGGGTGTGTCGGTGTCACAGTGAGGGGTTGTGGGGTGTGTCAGTGTCACAGTGAAAGCAGTTCCTGATGAATTTCTCCCACCCTGTGGACATTCACTGGATTATCTGATAGACTCTGTGTCCTCAAATAGTATAGTGCATAGCCCCACCACTCCTTCTCTGTCACTGATATGTGTCGCTTACACCAGAGTTTCCCTCAGCTTGTGCTGGAACTGAGAGTTCATCTCCTCTTCTCCTGATCTGTCCCAAGCAGCTTCTGAACACCACCCTCCTAGTCAGCACAGCCCCTCTGCTGTCCCTCCTGTCTGGCTCCTACGTCCCTCTCCTGTCCACCCCCATCCACCCCCATCACCCGACACCCCTCCTAGTCTCTGTGACCCCCTCCATCCCCTCCATCCTTCTGCTTTTCCGTGACCCTCTTCCTCCCCTACATCCCTCCCTGTCCCTGTGACCTCCTCCCTCCCAGTGTCTATGATACCCTCCCACCCCTACACCCCTCCCCATCTCCGTGACCCCTCTAACCCCTACACCCATTCCCATCTCTGTGACCCTTCCATCCCCTACACCCTTCCCCATCTCCGTGACCCCTCTAACCCCTACACCCATTCCCATCTCTGTGACCCCTCTAACCCCTACACCCATTCCCATCTCTGTGACCCCTCTAACCCCTACACCCATTCCCATCTCTGTGACCCCTCTAACCCCTACACCCCTCTCCATCTCCGTGACCCCTCTAACCCCTACACCCATTCCCATCTCTGTGACCCCTCTAACCCCTACACCCCTCTCCATCTCCGTGACCCCTCTAACCCCTACACCCATTCCCATCTCTGTGACCCTTCCATCCCCTACACCCCTCCCCATCTCCGTGACCCCTCTAACCCCTACACCCATTCCCATCTCTGTGACCCCTCTAACCCCTACACCCATTCCCATCTCTGTGACCCCTCTAACCCCTACACCCATTCCCATCTCTGTGACCCCTCAAACCCCTACACCCCTCTCCATCTCCGTGACCCCTCTAACCCCTACACCCATTCCCATCTCTGTGACCCCTCTAACCCCTACACCCCTCTCCATCTCCGTGACCCCTCTAACCCCTACACCCATTCCCATCTCTGTGGCCCCTCTAACCCCTACACCCATTCCCATCTCTGTGACCCCTCTAACCCCTACACCCCTCTCCATCTCCGTGACCCCTCTAACCCCTACACCCATTCCCATCTCTGTGACCCCTCTAACCCCTACACCCATTCCCATCTCTGTGACCCCTCTAACCCCTACACCCATTCCCATCTCTGTGACCCTTCCGTCCCCTACACCCCTCCCCATCTCCGTGACCCCTCTAACCCCTACACCCATTCTCATCTCTGTGACCCCTCTAACCCCTACACCCCTCTCCATCTCCGTGACCCCTCTAACCCCTACACCCATTCCCATCTCTGTGACCCCTCTAACCCCTACACCCATTCCCATCTCTGTGACCCCTCTAACCCCTACACCCATTCCCATCTCTGTGACCCCTCTAACCCCTACACCCATTCCCATCTCTGTGACCCCTCTAACCCCTACACCCATTCCCATCTCTGTGACCCTTCCGTCCCCTACACCCCTCCCCATCTCCGTGACCCCTCTAACCCCTACACCCATTCCCATCTCTGTGACCCCTCTAACCCCTACACCCATTCCCATCTCTGTGACCCTTCCGTCCCCTACACCCCTCCCCACCTCCGTGACCCCTCTAACCCCTACACCCATTCCCATCTCTGTGACCCCTCTAACCCCTACACCCATTCCCATCTCTGTGACCCCTCTAACCCCTACACCCATTCCCATCTCTGTGACCCCTCTAACCCCTACACCCATTCCCATCTCTGTGACCCCTCTAACCCCTACACCCATTCCCATCTCTGTGACCCTTCCGTCCCCTACACCCATTCCCATCTCCGTGACCCCTCTAACCCCTACACCCCTCCCCATCTCCGTGACCCCTCTAACCCCTACACCCATTCCCATCTCTGTGACCCCTCTAACCCCTACACCCATTCCCATCTCTGTGACCCTTCCGTCCCCTACACCCCTCCCCACCTCCGTGACCCCTCTAACCCCTACACCCATTCCCATGTCTGTGACCCTTCGGTCCCCTACACCTCTCCCCATCTCCGTGACCCCTCTAACCTCTACACCCATTCTCATCTCTGTGACCCTTCCGTCCCCTACACCCCTCCCCATCTCCGTGACCCCTGCCTCCCCTATACCCCTCCCCATCTCATTGTCTCCTTCCTTCCCCTACACCTCTCCTGGTCTCTTTGATCCCCTGCCTCCCCTGCACTCTTCCCCATCCCTTTAACCCCGTCCTGACCCTAAACTCCACCGTTATAATCCTCAGTGATGTGTGGGTAGGGGTCAGGGAGCGAGTGTGTGCCGGCCTGCTGAAAGCCCTTCTGATTTCCGACTGTGCATCGGACTGTGTGTGTGGGGTTGCTGAGATACCATCACCGTGAGTCAGACCTTAACACTCTCACCACCAGTATCGTCAACACCCCACCGCATCCCCCCATCCTCCCTCCCTCTCTGACTCTGTATCTCCCACTTTCTCCATCTCTCCTTTCGTCCTTCATGTCTGCCTCTCTCTGTCTGCCTGTCCCTTTATACGTCTCTCTCTCCCTCTCTCTCTCTCACACATAGTCTGTCCCCCTCCCCGTCTCTCCATCTCCCTGCCTTTTCCTCTACCCGTCTCTCCCTCACCATCTCTCTCCCCCTCCCTCCCTCCTTCTCCACTCTCTCCTTCCAGCCTCACTCTGCTTATCCCCACTCTGACCTTTGTCTCGTGTCCATTCTCTCTCTCTCACTCCCCTTTCCGGGGCTATTCTCCCCATTCTCCTCTCTCACAATATTGCCCCCTCTCTACCTCTCGCTCCTCCCCGTCTCTCACTCTCTCATTCACTCGTGCCTGTGTTCTCCGTCCACCTCCCTCCATCTCCTCTCTCATCTCCCCATCCCTCCCCCTTCCACATTTCTCTCTCACACCGACTGCATTCCTTTACTTGACTCAATCCTTGTCTCTCCCCTCTGACTTTCCCCTTGACTCTCTCCCACACTCTTTCCCTCGCTGATCCTTTCTCTGGCCTCTCTCTCCCCAGACCATCTTTCTCGCTCCTGTCTCTATTTCACTCTCCCACTGTCTCTATTTCTCTGTCTCTCTCACACACATGGTCTCTCTCTTTGTCTCCCTCTCTTTTTCTCTCTCACTCTCTCTGTCTGTCTTTCCTCCCTCTCCCACGGTCACTCTATTCTGCACTCTGTCCTCTCTCTCCATTTCTGTCTTTCTCTCTCCTTCCCTTCTCTACTCTCTCTTGCTATTCCTCTCATTTCTCTCTCTCCTCTCCCTCCATCTGTTGCTGTTTCCCTCCCTCGCTCTCCCTACAAGGTGATTTATGCTGGCCCCTTTGTAATGATTCACCTGCAGACCCTTACAAGGATGTGTGCCTGTGGGGCAGACGGTTCCTGCACTCGCCCCTCCGACTCACCCTGCCTGCCTCGGACCTCCTCTCCCTCCCCCACCCCAATGGATGAGAAGGACCCCCTCCCTATTTCCGCTCACTGCTGGCCCTCCCCACGGCCGTGGGCCCTGCAGCAGGTGGGGGCAATGTTCCTCAGTAGCCAGGTACGGTGACTGGAGAGCGAGGCAGAGAGAACAGCAGCCGGTGAGTGGGAGAGAGGGTAGGAGGTGACAGAGAGGGGAGAGGGGGAGGGGGAGGGAGAGATGAAAGGGGAGGGGAGGAGGAGAGGGAGGAAGAACGGGGAAAGAAAAGGAGTGGAAGAAGGGAGAGTCGGAAGAAATGGGAGAAGAGAGGGTGGAGACGGAGAAGGGAGGGGGGAGAGTGGAGAGAGGGAGGCAGATACACACACAGTAGAGAGGCACTGGAGAGTGGGGAGAGAGAAAGAACGTGAAATAGAAAATGAAAGAATGGCAGGGAGAGACAGAGAGAGAGATTGTGCGAGCCAAACAGAGTTGGGGGGAGAGGAGGGAGAAGGAAGGGAGGGGAAAGCAAGTCGCAGGGAAATAAGCAGGTGAGGAAGAGAAGAGAGAATGGAGGGAGAGGAAGGAAGCTTAGGGGAGATTTGAGAAAGTGAAATTTCCTGCAACAGGATCGTGCGACTTGCGGTTCTGTTTGGCCTCTGTTGATAATTTGGTGCAGACGAGGGGGCCTGAGGACAGAACATCCACTACTGGAAATTGTCCCAGGTTAGAAAAGCGGTTCCCTCTGTGGCCCGTGTCTGCATTTCTCGGGCAGAGTCCAAGCAAATGAAGCATAACTGTTAAGATATTCCCCTTTCCCAGGGACCCTATCTGAAGGGAAACATAACTTCCTTGAGAGCACAGAGCTAAAACCAGACACTCCAGGGAGGGAGAACACATGTCAGACACAGAGTGAAGCTCCCTCCACACCATCCCATCACACACTCCCGGGGTCAGACACAGAGTGACACTCCCTCCACACCGTCCCGACACACACTCCCGGGGTCAGACACAGATTGAAACTCCCTCCGCACTGTCCCATCACACACTCCCGGGGCCAGACACAGAGTGACACTCCCTCCACACCATCCCGACACACTCCCGGGGTCAGACACAAAGCGAATCTCCCTCCACACCATCCCGACACACACTCCCGGGGTCAGACACAGAGTGAAGCTCCCTCCACACCATCCCGACACACTCCCGGGGTCAGACACAGAGTGAAGCTCCCTCCACACCGTCCCATCACACACTCCCGGGGTCAGACACAGAGTGAAGCTCCCTCCACACCGTCCCATCACACACTCCCGGGGTCAGACACAGAGTGAAGCTCCCTCCACACCGTCCCATCACACACTCCCAGGGTCAGACACAGAGTGAAGCTCCCTCCACACTGTCCCATCTCACACTCCCAGGTTCAGACACAGAGTGAAGCTCCCTCCACACTGTCCAATCACACACTCCCGGGGTCAGACACAGAGTGCAGCTCCCTCCACACCGTCCCATCACACACTCCCAGGTTCAGACACAGAGTGAAGCTCCCTCCACACCGTCCCATCACACATTCCCGGGGTCAGACACAGAGTGTAGCTCCCTCCACACCGTCCCATCACACACTCCCGGGGTCAGACACAGAGTGAAACTACCTCCTCGCCGTCCCATCACGCACTCCCTCTTCAATGCTGGTAGTAAAGAAAACGAGGCATGTCCAGGGTGATGGATGCTGCCTCACTGAGGCATCGCCTTTTGAAGATGTCCTCGATGCTGGGAAGGCTGGTGCCCATGATGTCAACCCTGACCCGGTGCAGTGGCCCCTCCACACCAGAGGGTGATGCAACCAGTCAGAATGCATATGTCTGTCCGAAATCCTCCTCACTCCAGCAAGCTGCCCTGCTCCAAGCATCACCCTCCCTGAGAGCTTGATAGAAGCTGGAGGAGAGCAGATGATGGAATGAGTCTGGGGAGTGATGGTGGGCAGGAAAGCAGAGGGGCTGATGGATCTCGGTGCTGGGTGTCTCGCGAGGGGTGGAAGCAGTGTTCTGTCAGTGATGAATGTTAAACTGTCTGTTTTTGCAGCACTCAACCTCCCGCTCCCGATATGTCACTGTAGGTCTCAGCTTCCTGCTGGGTCTCGCGTATTTCTGGTTCTACTTGGATGGCACGCTGTGACATCCCAAACCAGGTGAATCAGCACAAAACTCCCTCCACACCATCCCATCACACACTCCCGGGGTCAGACACAGAGTGAGACACCCTCCACACCATCCCATCACACCCCTGGGGTCAGACACAGAGTGAAACTCCCTTCACACCGTCCCATCACACACTCCCGGGGTCAGACACAGAGTAAAGCTCCCTCCACACCGTCCCATCACACACTCACAGGGTCAGACACAGAGTGAAGCTCCCTCCACACCGTCCCATCACACACTCCTGGGGTCAGACACAGGGTGAAGCTCCCTCCGCACCATCCCATCACACACTCCCGGGGTCAGACACAGAGTGAAACTCCCTCCACACCGTCCCAGCACACACTCCCGGGGTCAGACACAGAGTGAATCTCCCTCCACACCGTCCCATCACACACTCCCAGAGTCAAACACAGAGTGAAACTCCCTCCACACCGTCCCGACATACACTCCCGGGGTCAGACACAGAGTGAAGCTCCCTCCACACCGTCCCATCACACACTCCCGGGGTCAGACACAGAGTGAAACTCCCACCACACCGTCCCGACATACACTCCCGGGGTCAGACACAGAGTGAAGCTCCCTCCACACCGTCCCATCACACACTCCCGGGGTCAGACACAGAGTGAAACTCCCTCCACACCGTCCCGACACACACTCTCGGGGTCAGACGCAGAGTGAAACTCCCTCCACACCATCCCAACACACTCCCGGGGTCAGACACAGAGTGAAGCTCCCTCCACACCATCCCGACACACACTCCTGGGGTCAGACACAGAGTGAAACTCCCTCCACACCATCCCGACACACTCCCGGGGTCAGACACAGAGTGAAACTCCCTCCACACCATCCCGACACACACTCCCGGGGTCAGACACAGAGTGAAACTCCCTCCACACCATCCCGACACACTCCCTGGGTCAGACACAGAGTGAAACTCCCTCCACACCGTCCCATCACACACTCCCCGGGTCAGACACAGAGTGACACTCCCTCCACACCGTCCCGACACACACTCCCGGGGTCAGACACAGATTGAAACTCCCTCCGCACTGTCCCATCACACACTCCTGGGGCCAGACACAGAGTGACACTCCCTCCACACCATCCCGACACACTCCCGGGGTCAGACACAAAGTGAATCTCCCTCCACACCATCCCGACACACACTCCCGGGGTCAGACACAGAGTGAAGCTCCCTCCACACCATCCCGACACACTCCCGGGGTCAGACACAGAGTGAAGCTCCCTCCACACCGTCCCATCACACACTCCCGGGGTCAGACACAGAGTGAAGCTCCCTCCACACCGTCCCATCACACACTCCCGGGGTCAGACACAGAGTGAAGCTCCCTCCACACCGTCCCATCACACACTCCGGGGGTCAGACACAGAGTGAAGCTCCCTCTTACCGTCCCATCACACACTCCCGGGGTCAGACACAGAGTGAGGCTCCCTCCACACCGTCCCATCACACATTCCCGGGGTCAGACACAGAGTGAAGCTCCCTCCACACCGTCCCATCACACACTCCCGGGGTCAGACACAGAGTGAAGCTCCCTCCACACCGTCCCATCACACACTCACGGGGTCAGACACAGAGTGAAACTCCCTCCACACCGTCCCATCACACACTCCCGGGGTCAGACACAGAGTGAAACTCCCTCCACACCGTCCCGATATACACTCCCGGGGTCAGACACAGAGTGAAGTTCCCTCATACCGTCCCATCACACACTCCTGGGGTCAGACACTGAGTGAAGCTGCCTCTTACCGTCCCATCACACACTCCCGGGGTCAGACACATTGTGAAGCTCCCTCCACACCGTCCCATCACACACTCCCAGGGTCAGACACTGAGTGAAGCTCCCTCCACACCGTCCCATCACACACTCCCGGGGTCAGACACAGAGTAAAGCTCCCTCATACCGTCCCGTCACACACTCCCGGGGTCAGACACATTGTGAAGCTCCCTCCACACCGTCCCATCACACACTCCCGGGGTCAGACACTGGGTGAAGCTCCCTCCACACCGTCCCATCAGACACTCCCGGGGTCAGACACATTGTGAAGCTCCCTCCACACCGTCCCATCACACACTCCCGGGGTCAGACACTGGGTGAAGCTCCCTCCACACCATCCCATCACACTCTCCCGGGGTCAGACACAGAGTGAAACTCCCTCCACACCGTCCCATCACACACTCCCGGGGTCAGACACTGGGTGAAGCTCCCTCCACACCATCCCATCACACTCTCCCGGGGTCAGACACAGAGTGAAACTCCCTCCACACCGTCCCATCACACACTCCCGGGGTCAGACACTGGGTGAAGCTCCCTCCACACCATCACTCGACACATTTCTTGTATCTACTCACTCTAACCTCACTTCTTATCTCTCTTCTTCTCTCCTGCGCCCCCACCTTAGGTGTCACTCAATCGAGGCGAGAGGACTGTCTGACCTTGCCTGCGACTCAGGTCGGCGTCTGTGCCACCACTGGGCTCCTTTCACCGCCGGCCACTCCCTCAGCATCCTGGGTCCCTCGCTGCTGGAGCCTGGCACCAGCCCCACCCACCTACAGCCACCAAGCTCCTCGGTCTGGTTTGGGGGCTGGGGCTGGGTCCTGGGTCTGTCCCCCTCCCACTGTGCCTGGGGTGGGGTGTGCGGGGGACCACACTGTCAAGAAGGGAGTGTGTCTGGTCCCCAGTGCATAGCAGGAGGCACAGTGGCTCCCAGCGCCAAGGCGCAGACTAGTATTGCCTGCGTTTTGGCTCGGGCGGAGACGAGGCCTCTTCACAGCGTTTGTCCGCGCCTCGATCGTTCCTGATCTGGGGGTAGGTGCGGGATTGGGAATTGATTCGTGGGCTCGAAATGTCCTCCTCCCAAACCCTTTCCCACCTCCCACCCTCCCTCTACCACCCCAATGTGGTTCCTCCTCTCCCGGGACAGGAATAAAGGGATTGCTTTTACCAGGCCAGTCTCTGAGCCTTTTCTCAAAAGCGGAGCGGAGTGGAGGGGAAACGGGGGCGAGGGGGAGTCAGGTGATGGGGGAAAGGGGAGGAGGGAGATGGGAGATCGCAGGGGACAGAGGTGTGTGGAGAGAGAGGAGGGAAAGAGGCAGAAGATGGCTGGAAGGAGAGGAGGGGTAAAAGGGTAGAGGGAGGGGAGTGGGAAGAAGGGGAGGGAGATGAGGGGGAAGTGGGCTGGAGAGGGAGGTGAGGGTGGAGTTAGAGGAGGGGAAGAGGGTGAACAGAGGGAAGAAGGGAAAATGAAGAGGGAGAGGGGAGAGAGGAGGGGAACCGGGGGAGGAGGGGGAACAGTGCAGGAGGAGGAGTGAGAGGAGAAAGAAGGGGGGAGGGGAGGGGAAATGAGGCTGGGAATGAGCTAGGCAGGTGACAAGGAGGAAGGGAGGGAGAGATAGGTGATGGAGTGATAGGAGGAGGTGGGTTAAAGGAGAAGGAGGCAGATAGGGGAAGGAAGAGGAGGCAATGGAGGGGAGCTGAGGAGGAGGAGGAAGTGAATGGGAAGGAAAGAAGGGAAAGATTGGCCCAGAAGGGAAGGTGTGGCGGGAGGGAGTGCTCCCTCTTCACCGCCCATCCCCTACACCTGTCCCACTGCCCGTGCCCTGTGGCTCCCTCGCTGCCACAAGCAAGGCCAGCTTTCTTAATGCAGCAGATGGTCCGGCACTTGGCTCAGTGGGGAAGTGGAACGGCAGGCGAACTCTGCCACCCCGCTTTTCCACAGCTCCGGAAGTACGGGTTCCATCTCGACCGCTGCTGCTCTGGGTTTTGGGGCGGTGGGCACGTTCTCGATGAGTCCAGCTGAGCTCCCACCCCCAGGGCTCCGGTCCCCTTGGAAATCCCAACCACGCACGGGGATTGCTGGGATAATCAGACGCTGAAACTTACCCCTGCGTGGCTGAATGTGGAGAGCGGGGAGCAGATGATGGGGCAGGGATTGTACAGCGGGCAGGCAATGTTCAAAGTTTCAAAAAAGTTCAAAGGCTCAGTCATCAACGTATGCATACGATACGGAATACTAAGATTCGTCTTGTTCAGATGGCCACAAAAATAAGAAACCCAGTTTAACTCAAAGCAAAAAGAAACCCTAAATGCCCAACACACTCCCTTCCAGGGAACAAATTTACAAATCGTGCCTATCGGCAACAAAAACACTCACGAGAAAATACTGAATGGGTAAAAAACTGACTTGAATTCCACTCCACGGTCCAATCGACGATCACAGAACTTCCAGCATCATGGAGCATTCGATGGACTGAACGATCAGCGCCGGTGGAGTGAACAACAGGAACAGGCAACCATTGAAACAAATGGAGTTCAAAGTGGCTGTACTCGACACACCCCTCACTGTAACACTGACACACCCCACACCCCTCACTGTAACACCGACACACCCCTCACCCCTTACTGTGATACTGACACACCTCACACCCCTCACTGTAACACGACACACCCCACACCCCTCACTGTAACACCGACACACCCCACACCCCTCACTGTGACACTGACACACCCCACACCCCTCACTGTAACACCGACACACCCCTCACCCCTTACTGTGATACTGACACACCTCACACCCCTCACTGTAACACGACACACCCCACACCCCTCACTGTAACACCGACACACCCCACACCCCTCACTGTGACACTGACACACCCCACACCCCTCACTGTGACAGTGACACACCCCACACCCCTCACTGTAACACTGACACACCCCACACCCCTCACTGTGACAGTGACACACCCCACACCCCTCACTGTGACACTGACACACCACTCACCCCTCACTGTGACACTGACACACCCCACACTCCTCACTGTAACACTGACACACCCCACACCCCTCACTGTGACACCTACACACCCCACACCCCTCACTGTAACACTGACACACCCCACACCCCTCACTGTGACACCGACACACCCCACACCCCTCACTGTGACACTGACACACCCCACACCCCTCACTGTGACACCTACACACCCCACACCCCTCACTGTAACACCGACACACCCCACACCCCTCACTGTGACACCGACACACCCCACACCCCTCACTGTGACACTGAAACACCCCACACCCCTCACTGTGACACTGACACACCCCACACCCCTCACTGTAACACCGACACACCCCACACCCCTCACTGTGACAGTGACACACCCCACACCCCTCACTGTGACACTGACACACCCCACACCCCTCACTGTGACACTGACACATCCCACACCCCTCACTGTGACAGTGACACACCCCACACCCCTCACTGTGACACTGACACATCCCACACCCCTCCCTGTAACACTGACACACCCCACACCCCTCACTGTGACACTGACACACCCCACACCCCTCACTGTAACACCGACACACCCCACACCCCTCACTGTGACACCGACACACCCCACACCCCTCACTGTGACAGTGACACACCCCTCACCCCTCACTGTGACACTGACACACCCCTCACCCCTCACTGTGACACCGACACACCCCACACCCCTCACTGTGACACCGACACACCCCACACTCCTCACTGTGACACCGACACACACCCCGACTGTAACAACACACCCCTCACAGCACACTGTGACACTGACACATCCCACACCCCTCACTGTGACACTGACACACCCCACACCTCTCGCCGTGACACTGACACACCCCACACCCCTCACTGTAACACTGACACATCCCACACCCCTCACTGTGACACACCTCACACCCCTCACTGTAACACTGACACACCCCTCACCCCTCACTGTGACACTGACACACCCCACACCCCTCACTGTGACCCCGACACACTCCACACCCCTCACTGTGACAGTGACACACTCCACACCCCTCACTGTGACACCGACACACCCCTCACCCCTCACTGTGACACTGACACACCCCACACTCCTCACTGTGACACCGACACACCCCACACCCCTCACTGTAACACTGACACACCCCTCACCCCTCACTGTGACACTGACACACCCCACACCCCTCACTGTGACACACCTCACACCCCTCACTGTAACACTGACACACCCCACACCCCTCACTGTGACACTGACACATCCCACACCCCTCACTGTGACACTGACACATCCCACACCCTTCACTGTGACACCTACACACTCCACACCCCTCACTGTGACACCGACACACCCCACACCCCTCACTGTGACACCGACACACCCCACACCCATCACTGTGACAGTGACACATCCCACACCCCTCACTGTGACACCGACACACCCCACACTCCTCACTGTGACACTGACACACCCCTCACCCCTCACTGTGACACCGACACACCCCTCACCCCTCACTGTAACACTGACACACCCCACACCCCTCACTGTGACACCGACACACCCCACACTCCTCACTGTGACACTGACACACCCCTCACCCCTCACTGTGACACCGACACACCCCTCACCCCTCACTGTAACACTGACACACCCCACACCCCTCACTGTGACACCGACACACCCCACACCCTCACTGTAACACCGACACACCCCACTCCCCTCACTGTGACAGTGACACATCCCACACCCCTCACTGTGACACCGACACACCCCACACTCCTCACTGTGACACCGACACACCCCACACCCCTCACTGTAACACTGACACACCCCACACCCCTCACTGTGACACCGACACACTCCACACCCCTCACTGTGACACCAACACACCCCACACTCCTCACTGTGACACTGACACACCCCACACCCCTCACTGTAACACTGACACACCCCACACCCCTCACTGTGACACCGACACACCCCACACTCCTCACTGTGACACTGACACACCCCACACCCCTCACTGTAACACTGACACACCCCTCACCCCTCACTGTGACACCGACACACACCCCGACTGTAACAACACACCCCTCACAGCACACTGTGACACTGACACATCCCACACCCCTCACTGTGACACTGACACACACCACACCCCTCACTGTGACACTGACACACACCACACCCCTCACTGTGACCCCGACACACCCCACACCCCTCACTGTGACACTGACACATCCCACACCCCTCACTGTGACACCGACACACTCCACACCCCTCACTGTGACACCGACACACCCCACACTCCTCACTGTGACACTGACACACCCCACATCCCTCACTGTGACACTGACACACCCCACACCCCTCACTGTGACACTGACACACCCCACACCCCTCACTGTAACAGTGACACACCCCACATCCCTCACTGTGACAGTGACACACCCCACACCCCTCACTGTGACACTGACACACCCCACACCCCTCACTGTGACACTGACACATCCCACACCCCTCACTGTGACACCCACACCCCTCACTGTGACACCGACACACCCCACAACCCTCACTGTAACACCGACACACCCCACACCCCTCACTGTGACACTGACACATCCCACACCCCTCACTGTGACACCGACACACCCCACACTCCTCACTGTGACACTGACACACCCCACATCCCTCACTGTGACACTGACACACCCCACACCCCTCACTGTCACACTGACACACCCCACACTCCTCACTGTAGCACTGATACACCCCACACCCCTCACTGTGACTCTGAAACACCCCCACACCCCTCACTGTAACACCGGGAAACCCCACACCCCTCAATGTGACAGTGACACTCCCCACACCCTTCACTGTGACAGTGACACACCCCACATCCCTCACTGTGACACTGACACACCCCACACCCCTCACTGTGACACTGACACACCCCACACCCCTCACTGTGACAGTGACACACCCCTCACCCCTCACTGTGACAGTGACACACCCCACACCCCTCACTGTAACACTGACACACCCCACATCCCTCACTGTGACACTGACACATCCCACACCCCTCACTGTAACACTGACACACCCCTCACAGCACACTGTGACACTGACACACCCCACACCCCTCACTGTGACAGTGACACACCCCACACCCCTCACTGTGACACTGACACACCCCACACTCCTCACTGTGACACTGACACACCCCACACCCCTCACTGTGACAGTGACACACCCCACATCCCTCACTGTGACACTGACACACCCCACACTCCTCACTGTGACACTGACACACCCCACACCCCTCACTGTGACAGTGACACACCCCACATCCCTCACTGTGACACTGACACACCCCACACTCCTCACTGTGACACTGACACATCCCACACCCCTCACTGTAACACTGACACACCCCACACTCCTCACTGTGACACTGACACACCCCACACCCCTCACTGTGACACCGACACACCCCACACCCCTCACTGTGACACTGACACATCCCACACCCCTCACTGTAACACTGACACACCCCACACCCCTCACTGTGACAGTGACACACCCCACACCCCTCACTGTAACACCGACACACCCCTCACCCCTCACTGTAACACCGACACACTCCACACCCCTCACTGTGACACTGACACACCCCACACCCCTCACTGTGACAGTGACACACCCCACACCCCTCACTGTAACACTGACACACCCCTCACCCCTCACTGTGACACCGACACACACCCCGACTGTAACAACACACCCCTCACAGCACACTGTGACACTGACACATCCCACACCCCTCACTGTGACACTGACACATCCCACACCCCTCACTGTGACAGTGACAAACCCCACACCCTTCACTGTGACACTGACACACCCCACACCCCTCACTGTGACACTGACACATCCCACACCCCTCACTGTAACACTGACACACCCCACACCCCTCACTGTGACAGTGACACACCCCACACCCCTCACTGTGACACTGACACATCCCACACCCCTCACTGTAACACTGACACACCCCACACCCCTCACTGTGACAGTGACACACCCCACACCCCTCACTGTGACACTGACACACCCCAAACACTCACGGTGACACCGACACACACCCCGACCGTAACAGCACACCCCTCACAGCACACTGTGACACTGACACACCCCACACCCCTCAGTGTGACACCGACACGCCCCACACCTCTCGCCGTGACACTGACACTCCCCACACCCCTCACTGTATCACTGACATACCCCTCACCCCTCACTGTGACACTGACACACCCCACACCTCTCACTGTATCACTGACACACCCACACCCCTCACTGTGACACTGA
Source organism: Mobula birostris (assembly GCF_030028105.1). NCBI lineage: Eukaryota > Metazoa > Chordata > Chondrichthyes > Myliobatiformes > Myliobatidae > Mobula > Mobula birostris. The sequence continues at coordinate 27,233 of NW_027275250.1, forward strand.
CACATCTCACACCCCTCACTGTGACCCCGACACACCCCACACCCCTCACTGTGACACTGACACACCCTTCAACCTCACTGTAACACCGACACACCCCACACCCCTCACTGTGACACCGACACACCACACACCCCTCACTGTGACACTGAAACACCCCACACCCCTCACTGTGACACCGGCAAACCCCACACCCCTCACTGTAACACTGACACTCCCCACACCCCTCACTGTAACACCGACACACCCCACACCCTCACTGTAACACTGACAAACCCCACAGCCCTCACTGTGACACTAACACACCCCACACCCCTCACTGTGACACTGACACACCCCTCACCCCTCACTGTAAAACTGACACACCCCACATCCCTCACTGTGACACTGACACACCCCACACCCCTCACTATGACACGACACACCCCTCACCCCTCACTGTGACACCGACACACCCCTCACTGTGACACCGACACACCCCACACCCCTCACTGTGACACCGACACACCCCTCACCCCTCACTGTGACACCGACACACCCCACACCCCACACTGTGACACCGACACACTCCACACCCCTCACTGTGACACCGACACACCCCACACCCCTCACTGTGACACTGACACACCCCACACCCCTCACTGTAACACTGACAAACCCCACACCCCTCACTGTGACACTGACACACACACCGACTGTAACAACAGAACACCCCACACCCCTCACCGTGACACTGACACACCCCACACCACTCACTGTGACCCCGACACACCCCTCACCCCTCACTGTGACACTGACACACCCCACACCCTCACTGTAACACTGACACACCCCACACCCCTCACTGTAACACCGACACACCCCACACCCCTCACTGTGACACTGACACACCCCACTCCCCTCACTGTGACACTGACAAACCACACACCCCTCACTGTGACACTGACACACCCCACACCCCTCACTGTAACACTGACACACCCCACATCCCTCACTGTGACACTGACACACCCCACTCCCCTCACTGTGACACTGACAAACCACACACCCCTCACTGTGACACTGACACACCCCTCACCCCTCAGTGCAACACTGACACACCCCACACCCCTCACTGTGACACTGACAAACCCCAAACCCCTCACTGTGACCCCGACACACCCCACACCCCTCAGTGTAACACTGACACACCCCACACCCCTCACTGTGACACCCACACACCCCTCACCCCTCACTGTGACACCGACACACCCCACACCCCGCACTGTGACAGTGTCACACCCCACACCCCTCACTGTAACACTGACACACCCCACACCCCTCACTGTGACACCGACACACCCCTCACCCCTCACTGTGACACTGACACACCCCACACCCCTCACTGTGACACCGACACACCCCACACCCCTCACTGTGACACTGACACACCCCACACCCCTCACTGTAACACTGACAAACCCCACACCCCTCACTGTGACACTGACACACACACCGACTGTAACAACAGAACACCCCACACCCCTCACCGTGACACTGACACACCCCACACCACTCACTGTGACCCCGACACACCCCTCACCCCTCACTGTGACACTGACACACCCCACACCCTCACTGTAACACTGACACACCCCACACCCCTCAGTGTAACACCGACACACCCCACACCCCTCACTGTGACACTGACACACCCCACTCCCCTCACTGTGACACTGACAAACCACACACCCCTCACTGTGACACTGACACACCCCTCACCCCTCAGTGCAACACTGACACACCCCACACCCCTCACTGTGACACTGACAAACCCCACACCCCTCACTGTGACACCGACACACCCCTCACCCCTCACTGTGACACTGACACACCCCACACCCCTCACTGTGACAGTGACACACCCCACACCCCTCACTGTAACACTGACACACCCCACACCCCTCACTGTGACACCGACACACCCCTCACCCCTCACTGTGACACTGACACACCCCACACCCCTCACTGTGACACCGACACACCCCTCAGCCCTCACTGTGACACCGACACACCCCACAACCCTCACTGTGACACCGACACACTCCACACCCCTCACTGTAACACTGACAAACCCCACACCCCTCACTGTGACACTGACACACACACCGACTGTAACAACAGAACACCCCACACCCCTCACCGTGACACTGACACATCCCACACCACTCACTGTGACCCCGACACACCCCTCACCCCTCACTGTGACACTGACACACCCCACACCCTCACTGTAACACTGACACACCCCACACCCCTCACTGTAACACCGACACACCCCACACCCCTCACTGTGACACTGACACACCCCACTCCCCTCACTGTGACACTGACAAACCACACACCCCTCACTGTGACACTGACACACCCCTCACCCCTCAGTGCAACACTGACACACCCCACACCCCTCACTGTGACACTGACAAACCCCACACCCCTCACTGTGACCCCGACACACCCCACACCCCTCAGTGTAACACTGACACACCCCACACCCCTCACTGTGACACCCACACACCCCTCACCCCTCACTGTGACACCGACACACCCCACACCCCTCACTGTGACAGTGACACACCCCACACCCCTCACTGTAACACTGACACACCCCACACCCCTCACTGTGACACCGACACACCCCACATCCCTCACTGTGACACCGACACACCCCACACCCCTCACTGTGACACAGACACACCCCACACCCCTCACTGTGACACCGACACACCCCTCACCCCTCACTGTGACACCGACACACCCCACACCCCTCACTGTGATACTGACACACGCCACACCCCTCACTGTGACACTGACACACCCCACACTCCTCACTGTGACACCGACACACCCCTCACCCCTCACTGTGATACCGACACACCCCACACCCCTCACTGTGACCCCGACACACCCCACACCCCTCACTGTGACACTGACAGACCCCACACCCCTCACTGTGACAGGGACACATTCCACACCACTCACTCTAACACTGACACTCCCCACACCCCTCACTGTAACACTGACACACCCCTCACCCATCACTGTGACACCGACACACCCCACACACCTCACTGTAACACCGATACACCCCACACCCCTCACTGTGACACTGACACACCCCACACCCCTCACTGTGACAGTGACACACTCCACACCCCTCACTGTGACACTGACACACCCCACACCTCTCACTGTGACACTGACACACCCCACACCCCTCACTGTAACACTGACACACCCCACACCCCTCACTGTAACACTGACACTCCCCACACCCCTCACTGTGACACTGACACACCCCACACTGTAACACTGACACACCCCACACCCCTCACTGTAACACTGACACTCCCCACACCCCTCACTGCGACAGTGACACACCCCACACCCCTCACTGTGACGCCGACACACCCCACACTCCTCACTGTGACACGGACACACCCCACACCCCTCAGTGTGACTCTGACACACCCCACACCCCTCACTGTGACACCGACACACCCCACACCCCTACCTGTGACACTGACACTCCCCTCATCCCTCACTGTGACACTGACACACCCCACACCCCTCACTGTGACACCGACACACCCCTCACCCTCACTGTGGCACTGAAACAACCCCACACCCCTCACTGTGACACTGACACACCCCACACCCCTCACTGTGACACTGACACACCCCTCACCCCTCACTGTGACACTGAAACACCCCACACCCCACACTGTGACACTGACACACCCCACACCCCTCACTGTAACACTGACACACCTCACCCCTCACTGTGACACTGACACACCCCACACCCCTCACTGTGACACCTACACACCCCACACCCCTCACTGTGACTTCGACACACCCCTCACTGTGACACTGACACACCCCACACCGTGACACAGACACTCCCCTCACCCTCACTGTGGCACTGACACACCTCACACCCCTCACTGTGACACCTACACACCCCACACCCCTCACTGTAACACTGACACACCCCTCACCCCTCACTGTGACACTGACACACCCCACACCCCTCACTGTATCACTGACACACCCCACACCCCTCACTGTGACACCGACACACCACAAACCCCTCACTGTGACACTGACACACCCCACACCCCTCACTGTAACACTGACACTCCCCACACCCCTCACTGTGACACTGACACACCCCACACCCTCACTGAGACACTGAAAAACCCCACACCCCTCTCTGTAACACTGACACACCCCACACCCCTCACTGTGACACCGACACACCCCACACCCCTCACTGTGACACTGACAAACCCCACAGCCCTCACTGTATCACTGACACACCCCACACCCCTCACTGTAACACTGACACACCCCACACCCCTCACTGTATCACTGACACACCCCACACCCCTCACTGTGACACCGACACACCCCACACCCCTCACTGTGACACCGACACACTCCACACCCCTCACTGTGACAGTGACACACTCCACACCCCTCACTGTGACTCCGACACCATCCACACCCCTCACTGTGACACCGACACACTCCACACCCCTCACTGTAACACCGACACACCCTACACCCCTCACTGTGACACCTACACACCCCTCACTCTTCACTGTGACACTGACACACCCCACACCCCTCACTGTGACACCGACACACCCCACACCTCTCACTGTGACACAGACACACCCCACACCCCCTCACTGTGACAGTGACACACTCCACACCACTCACTGTAACACTGACACACCCCACACCCCTCACTATGACACTGACACACCCCAAACCCCTCACTGTGACACCTACACACCCCACACCCCTCACTGTAACACTGACAAACCCCTGACTGTGACACTGATACACCCCACACCCCTCACTGTGACACTAACACACCCCACACCCCTCACTCTGACACCTACACACCCCACACCCATCACTGTGACAGTGAGACACCCCACACCCCTCACTGTAACACTGACACACCCCACACCCTCACTGTGACACCGACACACCCCAAACCTCTCACTGTGACACTGACACACCCCACACTCCTCACTGTAACACTGACACACCCCACACCCCTCACTGTGACACCTACACACCCCACACCCCTCACTGTGACTCTGAAACACCCCCACACCCCTCACTGTAACACTGACACACCCCTCACCCCTCACTGTGACACTGAAACACCCCACAACCCTCACTGTGACACTGATACACCCCACACCCCTCACTGTGACACTAACACACCCCACACCCCTCACTGTGACACCGACACACCCCACACCCCTCACTGTGACGGTGACACAACCCACACCACTCACTGTGACACTGACATACCCCACACCCCTCACTGTAACACACACCGACACACCCCACACTCCTCACTGTAACACTGACACACCCCACACTCCTCACTGTAACACTGACACACCCCACAGCCCTCACTGTGACACCGACACACCTCACACCCCTCACTGTAACACTGACACTCCCCACACCCCTCACTGTGATACTGAAACACCCCACACCCCTCACTGTGACACTGACACACCCCTCACCCCTCACTGTAACACCGACACACCCCACACCCCTCACTGTGACAGTGACACACCCCACACCCCTCACTGTGACACCGACACACCCCACACCCCTCACTGTGACAGTGACACACCCCACACCCCTCACTGTAACACCGACACACCCCACACCCCTCACTGTAACACCGACACCATCCACACCCCTCACTGTGACAGTGACACACTCCACACCCCTCACTGTGACACCGACACACCCCTAACCCCTCACTGTAACACTGACACACCCCTCACCCCTCACTGTGACACTGACACACCCCACACCCCTCACTGTGACACCTACTCACCCCACACCCCTCACTGTGACACTGACACACCCCTCACCCCTCACTGTGACACTGACACACCCCACACCCCTCACTGTGACACCTACTCACCCCACACCCCTCACTGTAACACTGACACACCCCACACCCCTCACTGTGACACTGACACACCCCACACCCCTCACTGTGACCCCGACACACTTCACACCCCTCACTGTGACAGTGACACACTCCACACCCCTCACTGTGACACCGACACACCCCTCACCCCTCACTGTGACACCGACACACCCCACACCCCTCACTGTGACACTGACACACCCCACACTCCTCACTGTGACACCGACACACCCCACACCCCTCACTGTAACACTGACAAACCCCACACCCCTCACTGTGACACCGACACACCCCACACCACTCACTGTAATACGGACACACCCCACACCCCTCACTGTAGCACCGACACACCCCACACCCCTCACTGTAACACTGACAAACCCCACACCCCTCACTGCAACACTGACACACCCCACACCCTCACTGTGATACCGACACACTCCACACCCCTCACTGTGACACTGACACACCCCTCATCCCTCACTGTGACACAGACACTCACATCACCCCTCACTGTGACACTGACACACCCCTCACCCCTCACTGTGACACTGACACACCCCACACCCCTCACTGTAACACCGACACACCCTACACCCCTCAGTGTAACACTGACAAACCCCTCACCCCTCACTGTGACCCCGACACACCCCACACCCCTCACTGTAACACTGACACACCCCTCACTGTGACACTGACACACCCCTCACTGTAACACTGACACACCCCACACCCCTCACTGTGACACTGACACACTCCACACCCCTCACTGTAACACCGACACACCCCACACCCCTCACTGTGACACCGACACACCCCACACCCCTCACTGTGACACTGAAACACCCCACACTCCTCACTGTAACACTGACACACCCCACACCCCTCACTGTGACACTGACACACCCCACACTCCTCACTGTAACACTGACACACCCCACACCCCTCACTGTAACACTGACACACCCCACACCCCTCACTGTGACAGTGACACACCACACACCCCTCACTGTGATTCTGAAACACCCCCACACCCCTCACTGTGACACCGACACACACCCCGACTGTAACAACACACCCCTCACAGCACACTGTGACACTGACACACCCCACCCCTCAGTGTGACACCGACACACCCCACACCTCTCACCGTGACACTGACACACCCCACACCTCTCACCGTGACACTGACACTCCCCACACCCCTCACTGTATCACTGACACACCCCTCACCCCTCACTGTGACACTGACACACCCCACACCTCTCACTGTATCACTGACACACCCACACCCCTCACTGTGACACTGACACACCTCACACCCCTCACTGTGACCCCGACACACCCCACACCCCTCACTGTGACACTGACACACCCTTCACCCTCACTGTAACACCGACACACCCCACACCCCTCACTGTGACACCGACACACCACACACCCCTCACTGTGACACTGAAACACCCCACACCCCTCACTGTGATACCGGCAAACCCCACACCCCTCACTGTAACACTGACACTCCCCACACCCCTCACTGTGACACTGACACACCCCTCACCCCTCACTGTAAAACTGACACACCCCACACCCCTCACTGTGACACTGACACACCCCACACCCCTCACTGTAACACTGACACTCCCCACACCCCTCACTGTGACACTGACACACCCCACACCCCTCACTGTAACACTGACACACCCCACACCCCTCACTGTAACACCGACACACCCCTCACTGTGACACTGACACACCCCACACCCCTCACTGTGACACCGACACACCCCTCACCCCTCACTGTGACACCGACACACTCCACACCCCTCACTGTGACACTGACAAACCCCACACCCCTCACTGTGACACTGACACACACACCGACTGTAACAACAGAACACCCCACACCCCTCACCGTGACACTGACACACCCCACACCACTCACTGTGACCCCGACACACCCCTCACCCCTCACTGTGACACTGACACACCCCACCCTCACTGTAACACTGACACACCCCACACCCCTCACTGTAACACCGACACACCCCACACCCCTCACTGTGACACTGACACACCCCACTCCCCTCACTGTGACACTGACAAACCACACACCCCTCACTGTGACACTGACACACCCCTCACCCCTCAGTGCAACACTGACACACCCCACACCCCTCACTGTGACACCCACACACCCCTCACCCCTCACTGTGACACCGACACACCCCACACCCCTCACTGTGACAGTGACACACTCCACACCCCTCACTGTAACACTGACACACCCCACACCCCTCACTGTGACACCGACACACCCCTCACCCCTCACTGTGACACTGACACATCCCACACCCCTCACTGTAACACTGACACACCCCTCACAGCACACTGTGACACTGACACACCCCACACCCCTCACTGTGACAGTGACACACCCCACACCCCTCACTGTGACACTGACACACCCCACACCCCTCACTGTGACAGTGACACACCCCACACCCCTCACTGTGACACTGACACATCCCACACCCCTCACTGTAACACTGACACACCCCACACCCCTCACTGTGACACTGACACACCCCACACCCCTCACTGTGACAGTGACACACCCCACACCCCTCACTGTGACACTGACACATCCCACACCCCTCACTGTAACACTGACACACCCCTCACAGCACACTGTGACACCTACACACCCCTCACCCCTCACTGTAACACTGACACACCCCACACCCCTCACTGTGACAGTGACACACCCCACACCCCTCACTGTGACACTGACACATCCCACACCCCTCACTGTAACACTGACACACCCCACACCCCTCACTGTGACAGTGACACACCCCACACCCCTCACTGTAACACTGACACACCCCTCACCCCTCACTGTGACACCGACACACACCCCGACTGTAACAACACACCCCTCACAGCACACTGTGACACTGACACATCCCACACCCCTCACTGTGACACTGACACATCCCACACCCCTCACTGTGACAGTGACAAACCCCACACCCCTCACTGTGACACTGACACACCCCACACCCCTCACTGTAACACTGACACACCCCACACCCCTCACTGTGACACTGACACACCCCACACCCCTCACTGTGACAGTGACACACCCCACACCCCTCACTGTGACACTGACACATCCCACACCCCTCACTGTAACACTGACACACCCCACACCCCTCACTGTGACAGTGACACACCCCACACCCCTCACTGTGACACTGACACACCCCAAACACTCACGGTGACACCGACACACACCCCGACTGTAACAACACACCCCTCACAGCACACTGTGACACTGACACACCCCACACCCCTCAGTGTGACACCGACACGCCCCACACCTCTCGCCGTGACACTGACACTCCCCACACCCCTCACTTTATCACTGACACACCCCTCACCCCTCACTGTGACACTGACACACCCCACACCTCTCACTGTATCACTGACACACCCACACCCCTCACTGTGACACTGACACACCTCACACCCCTCACTGTGACCCCGACACACCCCACACCCCTCACTGTGACACTGACACACCCTTCACCCTCACTGTAACACCGACACACCCCACACCCCTCACTGTGACACCGACACACCACACACCCCTCACTGTGACACTGAAACACCCCACACCCCTCACTGTGACACCGGCAAACCCCACACCCCTCACTGTAACACTGACACTCCCCACACCCCTCACTGTAACACCGACACACCCCACACCCTCACTGTAACACTGACAAACCCCACAGCCCTCACTGTGACACTAACACACCCCACACCCCTCACTGTGACACTGACACACCTCTCACCCCTCACTGTAAAACTGACACACCCCACACCCCTCACTGTGACACTGACACACCCCACACCCCTCACTATGACACGACACACCCCTCACCCCTCACTGTGACACCGACACACCCCTCACTGTGACACCGACACACCCCACACCCCTCACTGTGACACCGACACACCCCTCACCCCTCACTGTGACACCGACACACCCCACACCCCTCACTGTGACACCGACACACTCCACACCCCTCACTGTGACACCGACACACCCCACACCCCTCACTGTGACACTGACACACCCCACACCCCTCACTGTAACACTGACAAACCCCACACCCCTCACTGTGACACTGACACACACACCGACTGTAACAACAGAACACCCCACACCCCTCACCGTGACACTGACACACCCCACACCACTCACTGTGACCCCGACACACCCCTCACCCCTCACTGTGACACTGACACACCCCACACCCTCACTGTAACCCTGACACACCCCACACCCCTCACTGTGACACTGACACACCCCACTCCCCTCACTGTGACACTGACAAACCACACACCCCTCACTGTGACACTGACACACCCCTCACCCCTCAGTGCAACACTTGACACACCCCACACCCCTCACTGTGACACTGACAAACCCCAAACCCCTCACTGTGACCCCGACACACCCCACACCCCTCAGTGTAACACTGACACCCCCACACCCCTCACTGTGACACCCACACACCCCTCACCCCTCACTGTGACACCGACACACCCCACACCCCGCACTGTGACAGTGTCACACCTCACACCCCTCACTGTAACACTGACACACCCCACACCCCTCACTGTGACACCGACACACCCCTCACCCCTCACTGTGACACTGACACACCCCACACCCCTCACTGTGACACCGACACACCCCACACCCCTCACTGTGACACTGACACACCCCACACCCCTCACTGTAACACTGACAAACCCCACACCCCTCACTGTGACACTGACACACACACCGACTGTAACAACAGAACACCCCACACCCCTCACCGTGACACTGACACACCCCACACCACTCACTGTGACCCCGACACACCCCTCACCCCTCACTGTGACACTGACACACCCCACACCCTCACTGTAACACTGACACACCCCACACCCCTCACTGTAACACCGACACACCCCACACCCCTCACTGTGACACTGACACACCCCACTCCCCTCACTGTGACACTGACAAACCACACACCCCTCACTGTGACACTGACACACCCCTCACCCCTCAGTGCAACACTGACACACCCCACACCCCTCACTGTGACACTGACAAACCCCACACCCCTCACTGTGACACCGACACACCCCTCACCCCTCACTGTGACACTGACACACCCCACACCCCTCACTGTGACAGTGACACACCCCACACCCCTCACTGTAACACTGACACACCCCACACCCCTCACTGTGACACCAACACACCCCTCACCCCTCACTGTGACACTGACACACCCCACACCCCTCACTGTGACACCGACACACCCCTCACCCCTCACTGTGACACCGACACACCCCACAACCCTCACTGTGACACCGACACACTCCACACCCCTCACTGTAACACTGACAAACCCCACACCCTTCACTGTGACACTGACAAACCCCACACCCCTCACTGTGACACCGACACACCCCTCACCCCTCACTGTGACACTGACACACCCCACACCCCTCACTGTGACAGTGACACACCCCACACCCCTCACTGTAACACTGACACACCCCACACCCCTCACTGTGACACCGACACACCCCTCACCCCTCACTGTGACACTGACACACCCCACACCCCTCACTGTGACACCGACACACCCCTCAGCCCTCACTGTGACACCGACACACCCCACAACCCTCACTGTGACACCGACACACTCCACACCCCTCACTGTAACACTGACAAACCCCACACCCCTCACTGTGACACTGACACACCCCACTCCCCTCACTGTGACACTGACAAACCACACACCCCTCACTGTGACACTGACACACCCCTCACCCCTCAGTGCAACACTGACACACCCCACACCCCTCACTGTGACACTGACAAACCCCACACCCCTCACTGTGACCCCGACACACCCCACACCCCTCAGTGTAACACTGACACACCCCACACCCCTCACTGTGACACCCACACTCCCCTCACCCCTCACTGTGACACCGACACACCCCACACCCCTCACTGTGACAGTGACACACCCCACACCCCTCACTGTAACACTGACACACCCCACACCCCTCACTGTGACACCGACACACCCCACATCCCTCACTGTGACACCGACACACCCCACACCCCTCACTGTGACACAGACACACCCCACACCCCTCACTGTGACACCGACACACCCCTCACCCCTCACTGTGACACCGACACACCCCACACCCCTCACTGTGATACTGACACACGCCACACCCCTCACTGTGACACTGACACACCCCACACTCCTCACTGTGACACCGACACACCCCTCACCCCTCACTGTGACACCGACACACCCCACACCCCTCACTGTGACCCCGACACACCCCACACCCCTCACTGTGACACTGACAGACCGCACACCCCTCACTGTGACAGGGACACATTCCACACCACTCACTCTAACACTGACACTCCCCACACCCCTCACTGTAACACTGACACACCCCTCACCCATCACTGTGACACCGACACACCCCACACACCTCACTGTAACACCGATACACCCCACACCCCTCACTGTGACACTGACACACCCCACACCCCTCACTGTGACAGTGACACACTCCACACCCCTCACTGTGACACTGACACACCCCACACCTCTCACTGTGACACTGACACACCCCACACCCCTCACTGTAACACTGACACACCCCACACCCCTCACTGTAACACTGACACTCCCCACACCCCTCACTGTGACACTGACACACCCCACACTGTAACACTGACACACCCCACACCCCTCACTGTAACACTGACACTCCCCACACCCCTCACTGCGACAGTGACACACCCCACACCCCTCACTGTGACGCCGACACACCCCACACTCCTCACTGTGACACGGACACACCCCACACCCCTCAGTGTGACTCTGACACACCCCACACCCCTCACTGTGACACCGACACACCCCACACCCCTACCTGTGACACTGACACTCCCCTCATCCCTCACTGTGACACCGACACACCCCTCACCCTCACTGTGGCACTGAAACAACCCCACACCCCTCACTGTGACACTGACACACCCCACACCCCTCACTGTGACACTGACACACCCCTCACCCCTCACTGTGACACTGAAACACCCCACACCCCACACTGTGACACTGACACACCCCACACCCCTCACTGTAACACTGACACACCTCACCCCTCACTGTGACACTGACACACCCCACACCCCTCACTGTGACACCTACACACCCCACACCCCTCACTGTGACATCGACACACCCCTCACTGTGACACTGACACACCCCACACCGTGACACAGACACTCCCCTCACCCTCACTGTGGCACTGACACACCTCACACCCCTCACTGTGACACCTACAGACCCCACACCCCTCACTGTAACACTGACACACCCCTCACCCCTCACTGTGACACTGACACACCCCACACCCCTCACTGTATCACTGACACACCCCACACCCCTCACTGTGACACCGACACACCACAAACCCCTCACTGTGACACTGACACACCCCACACCCCTCACTGTAACACTGACACTTCCCACACCCCTCACTGTGACACTGACACACCCCACACCCTCACTGAGACACTGAAAAACCCCACACCCCTCACTGTAACACTGACACACCCCACACCCCTCACTGTGACACCGACACACCCCACACCCCTCACTGTGACACTGACAAACCCCACAGCCCTCACTGTGACAGTGACACACTCCACACCCCTCACTGTGACTCCGACACCATCCACACCCCTCACTGTGACACCGACACACTCCACACCCCTCACTGTAACACCGACACACCCTACACCCCTCACTGTGACACCTACACACCCCTCACTCTTCACTGTGACACTGACACACCCCACACCCCTCACTGTGACACCGACACACCCCACACCTCTCACTGTGACACAGACACACCCCACACCCCTCACTGTGACAGTGACACACTCCACACCACTCACTGTAACACTGACACACCCCACACCCCTCACTATGACACTGACACACCCCAAACCCCTCACTGTGACACCTACACACCCCACACCCCTCACTGTAACACTGACAAACCCCTCACTGTGACACTGATACACCCCACACCCCTCACTGTGACACTAACACACCCCACACCCCTCACTCTGACACCTACACACCCCACACCCATCACTGTGACAGTGAGACACCCCACACCCCTCACTGTAACACTGACACACCCCACACCCTCACTGTGACACCGACACACCCCAAACCTCTCACTGTGACACTGACACACCCCACACTCCTCACTGTAACACTGACACACCCCACACCCCTCACTGTGACACCTACACACCCCACACCCCTCACTGTGACTCTGAAACACCCCCACACCCCTCACTGTAACACTGACACACCCCTCACCCCTCACTGTGACACTGAAACACCCCACACCCCTCACTGTGACACTGATACACCCCACACCCCTCACTGTGACACTAACACACCCCACACCCCTCACTGTGACACCGACACACCCCACACCCCTCACTGTGACGGTGACACAACCCACACCACTCACTGTGACACTGACATACCCCACACCCCTCACTGTAACACCGACACACCCCACACTCCTCACTGTAACACTGACACACCCCACAGCCCTCACTGTGACACCGACACACCTCACACCCCTCACTGTAACACTGACACTCCCCACACCCCTCACTGTGATACTGAAACACCCCACACCCCTCACTGTGACACTGACACACCCCTCACCCCTCACTGTAACACCGACACATCCCACACCCCTCACTGTGACAGTGACACACCCCGCACCCCTCACTGTGACACCGACACACCCCACACCCCTCACTGTGACAGTGACACACCCCACACCCCTCACTGTAACACCGACACACCCCACACCCCTCACTGTAACACCGACACCATCCACACCCCTCACTGTGACAGTGACACACTCCACACCCCTCACTGTGACACCGACACACCCCTAACCCCTCACTGTAACACTGACACACCCCTCACCCCTCACTGTGACACTGACACACCCCACACCCCTCACTGTGACACCTACTCACCCCACACCCCTCACTGTGACACTGACACACCCCTCACCCCTCACTGTGACACTGACACACCCCACACCCCTCACTGTGACACCTACTCACCCCACACCCCTCACTGTAACACTGACACACCCCACACCCCTCACTGTGACACTGACACACCCCACACCCCTCACTGTGACCCCGACACACTTCACACCCCTCACTGTGACAGTGACACACTCCACACCCCTCACTGTGACACCGACACACCCCTCACCCCTCACTGTGACACCGACACACCCCACACCCCTCACTGTGACACTGACACACCCCACACTCCTCACTGTGACACCGACACACCCCACACCCCTCACTGTAACACTGACAAACCCCACACCCCTCACTGTGACACCGACACACCCCACACCACTCACTGTAATACGGACACACCCCACACCCCTCACTGTAGCACCGACACACCCCACACCCCTCACTGTAACACTGACAAACCCCACACCCCTCACTGCAACACTGACACACCCCACACCCTCACTGTGATACCGACACACTCCACACCCCTCACTGTGACACTGACACACCCCTCATCCCTCACTGTGACACAGACACTCACATCACCCCTCACTGTGACACTGACACACCCCTCACCCCTCACTGTGACACTGACACACCCCACACTCCTCACTGTAACACCGACACACCCTACACCCCTCAGTGTAACACTGACAAACCCCTCACCCCTCACTGTGACCCCGACACACCCCACACCCCTCACTGTAACACTGACACACCCCTCACTGTGACACTGACACACCCCTCACTGTAACACTGACACACCCCACACCCCTCACTGTGACACTGACACACTCCACACCCCTCACTGTAACACCGACACACCCCACACCCCTCACTGTGACACTGAAACACCCCACACTCCTCACTGTAACACTGACACACCCCACACCCCTCACTGTGACACTGACACACCCCACACTCCTCACTGTAACACTGACACACCCCACACCCCTCACTGTAACACTGACACACCCCACACCCCTCACTGTGACAGTGACACACCACACACCCCTCACTGTGATTCTGAAACACCCCCACACCCCTCACTGTGACACCGACACACACCCCGACTGTAACAACACACCCCTCACAGCACACTGTGACACTGACACACCCCACACCCCTCAGTGTGACACCGACACACCCCACACCTCTCACCGTGACACTGACACACCCCACACCTCTCACCGTGACACTGACACTCCCCACACCCCTCACTGTATCACTGACACACCCCTCACCCCTCACTGTGACACTGACACACCCCACACCTCTCACTGTATCACTGACACACCCACACCCCTCACTGTGACACTGACACACCTCACACCCCTCACTGTGACCCCGACACACCCCACACCCCTCACTGTGACACTGACACACCCTTCACCCTCACTGTAACACCGACACACCCCACACCCCTCACTGTGACACCGACACACCACACACCCCTCACTGTGACACTGAAACACCCCACACCCCTCACTGTGACACCGGCAAACCCCACACCCCTCACTGTAACACTGACACTCCCCACACCCCTCACTGTGACACTGACACACCCCTCACCCCTCACTGTAAAACTGACACACCCCACACCCCTCACTGTGACACTGACACACCCCACACCCCTCACTGTAACACTGACACTCCCCACACCCCTCACTGTGACACTGACACACCCCACACCCCTCACTGTAACACTGACACACCCCACACCCCTCACTGTAACACCGACACACCCCTCACTGTGACACTGACACACCCCACACCCCTCACTGTGACACCGACACACCCCTCACCCCTCACTGTGACACCGACACACTCCACAACCCTCACTGTGACACTGACAAACCCCACACCCCTCACTGTGACACTGACACACACACCGACTGTAACAACAGAACACCCCACACCCCTCACCGTGACACTGACACACCCCACACCACTCACTGTGACCCCGACACACCCCTCACCCCTCACTGTGACACTGACACACCCCACACCCTCACTGTAACACTGACACACCCCACACCCCTCACTGTAACACCGACACACCCCACACCCCTCACTGTGACACTGACACACCCCACTCCCCTCACTGTGACACTGACAAACCACACACCCCTCACTGTGACACTGACACACCCCTCACCCCTCAGTGCAACACTGACACACCCCACACCCCTCACTGTGACACCCACACACCCCTCACCCCTCACTGTGACACCGACACACCCCACACCCCTCACTGTGACAGTGACACACTCCACACCCCTCACTGTAACACTGACACACCCCACACCCCTCACTGTGACACCGACACACCCCTCACCCCTCACTGTGACACTGACACACCCCACACTCCTCACTGTGACACCGACACACCCCACATCCCTCACTGTGACACCGACACACCCCACACCCCTCACTGTGACACCGACACACCCCTCACCCCTCACTGTGACACCGACACACCCCACACCCCTCACTGTGATACTGACACACCCCACACCCCTCACTGTGACACTGACACACCCCACACTCCTCACTGTGACACCGACACACCCCTCACCCCTCACTGTGACACCGACACACCCCACACCCCTCACTGTGACACCGACAGACCCCACACCCCTCACTGTGACAGTGACACATTCCACACCACTCACTCTAACACTGACACTCCCCACACCCCTCACTGTAACACTGACACACCCCTCACCCCTCAGTGTGACACCGACACACCCCACACCCCTCACTGTAACACCGATACACCCCACACCCCTCACTGTGACAGTGACACACTCCACACCCCTCACTGTGACACTGACACACCCCACACCTCTCACTGTGACACTGACACACCCCACACCCCTCACTGTGACAGTGACACACCCCACACCCCTCACTGTAACACCGACACATCCCACACCCCTCACTGTAACACTGACACTCCCCACACCCCTCACTGTGACACTGACACACCCCACACCCCTCACTGTAACACTGACACACCCCACACCCCTCACTGTAACACTGACACTCCCCACACCCCTCACTGCGACAGTGACACACCCCACACCCCTCACTGTGACGCTGACACACCCCACACCCCTCACTGTGACGCCGACACACCCCACACTCCTCACTGTGACACGGACACACCCCACACCCCTCACTGTGACTCTGACACACCCCACACCCCTCACTGTGACACCGACACACGCCACACCCCTACCTGTGACACTGACACTCCCCTCATCCCTCACTGTGACACTGACACACCCCACACCCCTCACTGTGACACCGACACACCCCTCACCCTCACTGTGGCACTGAAACAACCCCACACCCCTCACTGTGACACTGACACACCCCACACCCCTCATTGTGACACTGACACACCCCTCACCCCTCACTGTGACACTGAAACACCCCACACCCCACACTGTGACACTGACACACCCCACACCCCTCACTGTAACACTGACACACCTCACCCCTCACTGTGACACTGACACACCCCACACCCCTCACTGTGACACCTACACACCCCACACCCCTCACTGTGACATCGACACACCCCTCACTGTGACACTGACACACCCCACACCCCTCACTGTGACACAGACACTCCCCTCACCCTCACTGTGGCACTGACACACCTCACACCCCTCACTGTGACACCTACACACCCCACACCCCTCACTGTAACACTGACAAACCCCACACCCCTCACTGTTACACTGACACACCCCACACCCCTCACTGTATCACTGACACACCCCACACCCCTCACTGTGACACTGACACACCCCACACCCCTCACTGTAACACTGACACTCCCCACACCCCTCACTGTGACACTGACACACCCCACACCCTCACTGAGACACTGAAAAACCCCACACCCCTCACTGTAACACTGACACAGCCCACACCCCTCACTGTATCACTGACACACCCCACACCCCTCACTGTAACACTGACACACCCCACACCCCTCACTGTATCACTGACACACCCCACACCCCTCACTGTGACACCGACACACCCCACACCCCTCACTGTGACACCGACACACTCCACACCCCTCACTGTGACAGTGACACACTCCACACCCCTCACTGTGACACCGACACCATCCACACCCCTCACTGTGACACCGACACACTCCACACCCCTCACTGTGACACCTACACACCCCACACCTCTCACTGTGACACAGACACACCCCAGACCCCTCACTGTGACACCGACACACCCCTCACCCCTCACTGTGACACCGACACACCCCACACCCCTCACTGTGATACTGACACACCCCACACTCCTCACTGTGACAGTGACACACTCCACACCCCTCACTGTAACACCGACACACCCCACACCCCTCACTGTGACACCGACACACCCCACACCCCTCACTGTGACACTGACACACCCCACACTCCTCACTGTAACACTGACACACCCCACACCCCTCACTGTGACACCTACACACCCCACACCCCTCAGTGTGACTCTGAAACACCCCCACACCCCTCACTGTGACACCGACACACCCCACACCCCTCACTCTGACACCTACACACCCCACACCCATCACTGTGACAGTGACACACCCCACACCCCTCACTGTAACACTGACACACCCCACACCCCTCACTGTAACACCGACACACCCCACACCCCTCACTGTGACACCTACACACCCCACACCCCTCACTGTGACACTGACACACCCCACACCCCTCACTGTAACACTGACACACCCCACACCCTCACTGTGACACCGACACACCCCACACCTCTCACTGTGACACTGACACACCCCACACTCCTCACTGTAACACTGACACACCCCACACCCCTCACTGTAACACTGACACACCCCACACCCCTCACTGTGACACCTACACACACCACACCCCTCACTGTGACTCTGAAACACCCCCACACCCCTCACTGTAACACTGACACACCCCTCACCCCTCACTGTGACACTGACAAACCCCACACCCCTCACTGTGACACTGACACACCCCTCACCCCTCACTGTGACACTGACAAACCCCACACCCCTCACTGTGACACTGACACACCCCTCACCCCTCACTGTGACACTGAAACACCCCACACCCCTCACTGTGACACTGATACACCCCACACCCCTCACTGTAACACCGACACACCCCACACCCCTCACTGTGACATTGACACAACCCACACCCCTCACTGTAACACTGACACACCCCTCACCCCTCACTGTAACACCGACACACCCCACACCCCTCACTGTGACACTGACATACCCCACACCCCTCACTGTGACACCGACACACCCCACACTCCTCACTGTAACACTGACACACCCCACACTCCTCACTGTAACACTGACACACCCCACAGCCCTCACTGTGACACCGACACACCTCACACCCCTCACTGTAACACTGACACACCCCACACCCCTCACTGTGACACTGAAACACCCCACACCCCTCACTGTGACACTGACACACCCCTCACCCCTCACTGTAACACCGACACACCCGACACCCCTCACTGTGACAGTGACACACCCCACACCCCTCACTGTGACACCGACACACCCCACACCCCTCACTGTGACAGTGACACACCCCACACCCCTCACTGTAACACCGACACACCCCACACCCCTCACTGTAACACCGACACCATCCACACCCCTCACTGTGACAGTGACACACTCCACACCCCTCACTGTGACACCGACACACCCCTGACCCCTCACTGTAACACTGACACACCCCTCACCCCTCACTGTGACACTGACACACCCCACACCCCTCACTGTGACACCTACTCACCCCACACCCCTCACTGTGACACTGACACACCCCTCACCCCTCACTGTGACACTGACACACCCCACACCCCTCACTGTGACACCTACTCACCCCACACCCCTCACTGTAACACTGACACACCCCACACCCCTCACTGTGACACTGACACACCCCACACCCCTCACTGTGACAGTGACACACTCCACACCCCTCACTGTGACACCGACACACCCCTCACCCCTCACTGTGACACCGACACACCCCACACCCCTCACTGTGACACCGACACACCTCACACCCCTCACTGTGACACTGACACACCCCACACCCCTCACTGTGACACTGACACACCCCACACCCCTCACTGTAACACCGGCAAACCCCACACCCCTCACTGTGACACCGACACACCCCACACCCCTCACTGTAACACTGACAAACCCCACACCCCTCACTGTGACACCGACACACCCCTCACCCCTCACTCTGACACCTACACACCCCACACCCCTCACTGTAATACGGACACACCCCACACCCCTCACTGTAACACCGACACACCCCACACCCCTCACTGTAACACTGACAAACCCCACACCCCTCACTGCAACACTGACACACCCCACACCCTCACTGTGATACCGACACACTCCACACCCCTCACTGTGACACTGACACACCCCTCATCCCTGACTGTGACACAGACACTCACATCACCCCTCACTGTGACACTGACACACCCCTCACCCCTCACTGTAACACCGACACACCCCACACCCCTCAGTGTAACACTGACAAACCCCTCACCCCTCACTGTGACCCCGACACACCCCACACCCCTCACTGTAACACTGACACACCCCTCACTGTGACACTGACACACCCTTCACTGTAACACTGATACACCCCACACCCCTCACTGTGACAATAACACACCCCACACCCCTCACTGTGACACCGACACACCCCACACCCCTCACTCTGACACCTACACACCCCACACCCATCACTTTGACATTGACACACCCCACACCCCTCACTGTAACACTGACACACCCCACACCCTCACTGTGACACGGACACACCCCACACCTCTCACTGTGACACTGACACACCCCACACTCCTCACTGTAACACTGACACACCCCACACCCCTCACTGTAACACTGACACACCCCACACCCCTCACTGTGACACCTACACACCCCACACCCCTCACTGTGACACCGACACACCCCACACCCCTCACTGTAACACCGACACACCACACACCCCTCACTGTGACAGTGACACAACCCACACCCCTCACTGTAACACTGACACACCCCTCACCCCTCACTGTGACACTGACACACCCCACACCCCTCACTGTAACACCGACACACCCCACACCCCTCACTGTGACACTGACATACCCCACACCCCTCACTGTAACACTGACACACCCCACAGCCCTCACTGTGACACCGACACACCTCACACCCCTCACTGTAACACTGACACTCCCCACACCCCTCACTGTGACACTGAAACACCCCACACCCCTCACTGTGACACTGACACACCCCTCACCCCTCACTGTAACACCGACACACCCCACACCCCTCACTGTGACAGTGACACACCCCACACCCCTCACTGTAACACCGGCACCATCCACACCCCTCACTGTGACAGTGACACACTCCACACCCCTCACTGTGACCCCGACACACCCCTGACCCCTCACTGTAACACTGACACACCCCTCACCCCTCACTGTGACACTGACACACCCCACACCCCTCACTGTGACACCTACTCACCCCACACCCCTCACTGTGACACTGACACACCCCTCACCCCTCACTGTGACACTGACACACCCCACACCCCTCACTGTGACACCTACTCACCCCACACCCCTCACTGTGACACCGACACACCCCACACCCCTCACTGTGACACTGACACACCCCACACCCCTCACTGTGACCCCGACACACTCCACACCCCTGACTGTGACAGTGACACACTCCACACCCCTCACTGTGACACCGACACACCCCTCACCCCTCACTGTGACACCGACACACCCCACACCCCTCACTGTGACACCGACACACCCCTCACCCCGACACTGACACACCCCACACTCCTCACTGTGACACCGACACACCCCACACCCCTCACTGTAACACTGACAAACCCCACACCCCTCACTGTGACACCGACACACCCCTCACCCCTCACTCTGACACCTACACACCCCACACCCCTCACTGTGACACCGACACACCCCACACCACTCACTGTAATACGGACACACCCCACACCCCTCACTGTAACACTGACAAACCCCACACCCCTCACTGTAACACCGACACACCCCACACCCCTCACTGTGACAGTGACACACTCCACACCACTCACTCTAACACTGACACACCCCACACCCCTCATTGTAACACTGACACACCCCAGACCCCTCACTGTGACACTGACACACCCCACACCCCTCACTGTGACACCGACACACCCCTCACCCCTCACTGTAACACCGACACACCCCACACCCCTCACTGTGACACCGACACACCCCACACCCCTCACTGTGACACTGACACACCCCACACTCCTCACTGTAACACTGACACACCGCACACCCTTCACTGTGACACCTACACACTCCACACCCCTCACTGTGACACTGACACACCCCACTCCCCTCACTGTGACACTGACAAACCACACACCCCTCACTGTAACACTGACACACCCCGCACCCCTCACTGTGACACCTACACACCCCTCACCCCTCACTGTGATACCGACACACCCCTCACCCCTCACTGTGACACTGACACACCCCACACTCCTCACTGTAACACTGACACACCCCACACCCCTCACTGTGACACCTACACACCCCACACCCCTCACTGTGACTCTGAAACACCCCCACACCCCTCACTGTAACACTGACACACCCCACACCCCTCACTGTGACACTGACAAACCCCACACCCCTCACTGTGACACTGACACACCCCTCACCCCTCACTGTGACACTGACAAACCCCACACCCCTCACTGTGACACTGACACACCCCTCACCCCTCACTGTGACACTGAAACACCCCACACCCCTCACTGTGACACTGATACACCCCACACCCCTCACTGTAACACCGACACACCCCACACCCCTCACTGTGACAGTGACACAACCCACACCCCTCACTGTAACACCGACACACCCCTCACCCCTCACTGTAACACCGACACACCCCACACCCCTCACTGTGACACTGACATACCCCACACCCCTCACTGTAACACCGACACACCCCACACTCCTCACTGTAACACTGACACACCCCACACTCCTCACTGTGACACCGACACACTCCACACCCCTCACTGTGACACCTACACACCCCACACCTCTCACTGTGACACAGACACACCCCAGACCCCTCACTGTGACACCGACACACCCCTCACCCCTCACTGTGACACCGACACACCCCACACCCCTCACTGTGATACTGACACACCCCACACTCCTCACTGTGACAGTGACACACTCCACACCCCTCACTGTAACACCGACACACCCCACACCCCTCACTGTGACACCGACACACCCCACACCCCTCACTGTGACACTGACACACCCCACACTCCTCACTGTAACACTGACACACCCCTCACCCCTCACTGTGACACCTACACACCCCACACCCCTCACTGTGACTCTGAAACACCCCCACACCCCTCACTGTGACACCGACACACCCCACACCCCTCACTCTGACACCTACACACCCCACACCCATCACTGTGACAGTGACACACCCCACACCCCTCACTCTGACACCTACACACCCCACACCCATCACTGTGACAGTGACACACCCCACACCCCTCACTGTAACACTGACACACCCCTCACCCCTCACTGTGACACTGACAAACCCCACACCCCTCACTGTGACACTGACACACCCCTCACCCCTCACTGTGACACTGACAAACCCCACACCCCTCACTGTGACACTGACACACCCCTCACCCCTCACTGTGACACTGAAACACCCCACACCCCTCACTGTGACACTGATACACCCCACACCCCTCACTGTAACACCGACACACCCCACACCCCTCACTGTGACAGTGACACAACCCACACCCCTCACTGTAACACTGACACACCCCTCACCCCTCACTGTAACACCGACACACCCCACACCCCTCACTGTGACACTGACATACCCCACACCCCTCACTGTAACACCGACACACCCCACACTCCTCACTGTAACACTGACACACCCCACACTCCTCACTGTAACACTGACACACCCCACAGCCCTCACTGTGACACCGACACACCTCACACCCCTCACTGTAACACTGACACACCCCACACCCCTCACTGTGACACTGAAACACCCCACACCCCTCACTGTGACACTGACACACCCCTCACCCCTCACTGTAACACCGACACACCCGACACCCCTCACTGTGACAGTGACACACCCCACACCCCTCACTGTGACACCGACACACCCCACACCCCTCACTGTGACAGTGACACACCCCACACCCCTCACTGTAACACCGACACACCCCACACCCCTCACTGTAACACCGACACCATCCACACCCCTCACTGTGACAGTGACACACTCCACACCCCTCACTGTGACACCGACACACCCCACACCCCTCACTGTGACACCTACTCACCCCACACCCCTCACTGTGACACTGACACACCCCTCACCCCTCACTGTGACACTGACACACCCCACACCCCTCACTGTGACACCTACTCACCCCACACCCCTCACTGTAACACTGACACACCCCACACCCCTCACTGTGACACTGACACACCCCACACCCCTCACTGTGACCCCGACACACTCCACACCCCTCACTGTGACAGTGACACACTCCACACCCCTCACTGTGACACCGACACACCCCTCACCACTCACTGTGACACTGATACACCCCACACTCCTCACTGTGACACCGACACACCCCACACCCCTCACTGTAACACTGACAAACCCCACACCCCTCACTGTGACACCGACACACCCCTCACCCCTCACTCTGACACCTACACACCCCACACCCCTCACTGTAATACAGACACACCCCACACCCCTCACTGTAACACCGACACACCCCACACCCCTCACTGTAACACTGACAAACCCCACACCCCTCACTGCAACACTGACACACCCCACACCCTCACTGTGATACCGACACACTCCACACCCCTCACTGTGACACTGACACACCCCTCATCCCTCACTGTGACACAGACACTCACATCACCCCTCACTGTGACACTGACACACCCCTCACCCCTCACTGTGACACTGACACACCCCACACCCCTCACTGTAACACCGACACACCCCACACCCCTCAGTGTAACACTGACAAACCCCTCACCCCGCACTGTGACCCCGACACACCCCACACCCCTCACTGTAACACTGACACACCCCTCACTGTGACACTGACACACCCTTCACTGTAACACTGATACACACCACACCCCTCACTGTGACAATAACACACCCCACACCCCTCACTGTGACACCGACACACCCCTCATCCCTCACTGTGACACAGACACTCACATCACCCCTCACTGTGACACTGATACACCCCACACCCCTCACTGTGACAATAACACACCCCACACCCCTCACTGTGACACCGACACACCCCACACCCCTCACTCTGACACCTACACACCCCACACCCATCACTTTGACATTGACACACCCCACACCCCTCACTGTAACACTGACACACCCCACACCCTCACTGTGACACGGACACACCCCACACCTCTCACTGTGACACTGACACACCCCACACTCCTCACTGTAACACTGACACACCCCACACCCCTCACTGTGACACCTACACACCCCACACCCCTCACTGTGACACCGACACACCCCACACCCCTCACTGTAACACCGACACACCACACACCCCTCACTGTGACAGTGACACAACCCACACCCCTCACTGTAACACTGACACACCCCTCACCCCTCACTGTGACACTGACACACCCCACACCCCTCACTGTAACACCGACACACCCCACACCCCTCACTGTGACACTGACATACCCCACACCCCTCACTGTAACACTGACACACCCCACAGCCCTCACTGTGACACCGACACACCTCACACCCCTCACTGTAACACTGACACTCCCCACACCCCTCACTGTGACACTGAAACACCCCACACCCCTCACTGTGACACTGACACACCCCTCACCCCTCACTGTAACACCGACACACCCCACACCCCTCACTGTGACAGTGACACACCCCACACCCCTCACTGTAACACCGGCACCATCCACACCCCTCACTGTGACAGTGACACACTCCACACCCCTCACTGTGACCCCGACACACCCCTGACCCCTCACTGAAACACTGACACACCCCTCACCCCTCACTGTGACACTGACACACCCCACACCCCTCACTGTGACACCTACTCACCCCACACCCCTCACTGTGACACTGACACACCCCTCACCCCTCACTGTGACACTGACACACCCCACACCCCTCACTGTGACACCTACTCACCCCACACCCCTCACTGTAACACTGACACACCCCACACCCCTCACTGTGACACTGACACACCCCACACCCCTCACTGTGACCCCGACACACTCCACACCCCTGACTGTGACAGTGACGCACTCCACACCCCTCACTGTGACACCGACACACCCCACACCCCTCACTGTGACACCGACACACCCCTCACCCCGACACTGACACACCCCACACTCCTCACTGTGACACCGACACACCCCACACCCCTCACTGTAACACTGACAAACCCCACACCCCTCACTGTGACACCGACACACCCCTCACCCCTCACTCTGACACCTACACACCCCACACCCCTCACTGTGACACCGACACACCCCACACCACTCACTGTAATACGGACACACCCCACACCCCTCACTGTAACACCGACACACCCCACACCCCTCACTGTAACACTGACAAACCCCACACCCCTCACTGTAACACCGACACACCCCACACCCCTCACTGTGACAGTGACACACTCCACACCACTCACTCTAACACTGACACACCCCACACCCCTCATTGTAACACTGACACACCCCAGACCCCTCACTGTGACACTGACACACCCCACACCCCTCACTGTGACACCGACACACCCCTCACCCCTCACTGTAACACCGACACACCCCACACCCCTCACTGTGACACCGACACACCCCACACCCCTCACTGTGACACTGACACACCCCACACTCCTCACTGTAACACTGACACACCCCACACCCTTCACTGTGACACCTACACACTCCACACCCCTCACTGTGACACTGACACACCCCACTCCCCTCACTGTGACACTGACAAACCACACACCCCTCACTGTAACACTGACACACCCCGCACCCCTCACTGTGACACCTACACACCCCTCACCCCTCACTGTGATACCGACACACCCCTCACCCCTCACTGTGACACTGACACACCCCACACTCCTCACTGTAACACTGACACACCCCACACTCCTCACTGTGACACTGACCCAACCCACACCCCTCACTGTGACACTGACACACCCCACAGCCCTCACTGTGACACCTACACACCCCACACCCCTCACTGTGACTCTGAAACACCCCCACACCCCTCACTGTAACACTGACACACCCCTCACCCCTCACTGTGACACTGACAAACCCCACACCCCTCACTGTGACACTGACACACCCCTCACCCCTCACTGTGACACTGACAAACCCCACACCCCTCACTGTGACACTGACACACCCCTCACCCCTCACTGTGACACTGAAACACCCCACACCCCTCACTGTGACACTGATACACCCCACACCCCTCACTGTAACACCGACACACCCCACACCCCTCACTGTGACAGTGACACAACCCACACCCCTCACTGTAACACCGACACACCCCTCACCCCTCACTGTAACACCGACACACCCCACACCCCTCACTGTGACACTGACATACCCCACACCCCTCACTGTAACACCGACACACCCCACACTCCTCACTGTAACACTGACACACCCCACACTCCTCACTGTAACACTGACACACCCCACAGCCCTCACTGTGACACCGACACACCTCACACCCCTCACTGTAACACTGACACTCCCCACACCCCTCACTGTGACACTGAAACACCCCACACCCCTCACTGTGACACTGACACACCCCTCACCCCTCACTGTAACACCGACACACCCGACACCCCTCACTGTGACAGTGACACACCCCACACCCCTCACTGTGACACCGACACACCCCACACCCCTCACTGTGACAGTGACACACTCCACACCCCTCACTGTAACACCGACACACCCCACACCCCTCACTGTAACACCGACACCATCCACACCCCTCACTGTGACAGTGACACACTCCACACCCCTCACTGTGACACCGACACACCCCTGACCCCTCACTGTAACACTGACACACCACTCACCCCTCACTGTGACACTGACACACCCCACACCCCTCACTGTGACACCTACTCACCCCACACCCCTCACTGTGACACTGACACACCCCTCACCCCTCACTGTGACACTGACACACCCCACACCCCTCACTGTGACACCTACTCACCCCACACCCCTCACTGTAACACTGACACACCCCACACCCCTCACTGTGACACTGACACACCCCACACCCCTCACTGTGACCCCGACACACTCCACACCCCTCACTGTGACAGTGACACACTCCACACCCCTCACTGTGACACCGACACACCCCTCACCCCTCACTGTGACACTGACACACCCCACACTCCTCACTGTGACACCGACACACCCCACACCCCTCACTGTAACACTGACAAACCCCACACCCCTCACTGTGACACCGACACACCCCTCACCCCTCACTCTGACACCTACACACCCCACACCCCTCACTGTGACACCGACACACCCCACACCACTCACTGTAATACGGACACACCCCACACCCCTCACTGTAACACCGACACACCCCACACCCCTCACTGTAACACTGACAAACCCCACACCCCTCACTGTGACCCCGACACACCCCACACCCCTCACTGTAACACTGACACACCCCTCACTGTGACACTGACACACCCCTCACTGTAACACTGATACACCCCACACCCCTCACTGTGACACTAACACACCCGACACCCCTCACTGTGACACCGACACACCCCACACCCCTCACTGTGACACTGACACACCCCTCATCCCTCACTGTGACACAGACACTCACATCACCCCTCACTGTGACACTGACACACCCCTCACCCCTCACTGTGACACTGACACACCCCACACCCCTCACTGTAACACCGACACACCCCACACCCCTCAGTGTAACACTGACAAACCCCTCACCCCTCACTGTGACCCCGAGACACCCCACACCCCTCACTGTAACACTGACACACCCCTCACCCCTCACTGTGACACTGACACACCCCACACCCCTCACTGTGACACCTACTCACCCCACACCCCTCACTGTGACACTGACACACCCCTCACCCCCTCACTGTGACACTGACACACCCCACACCCCTCACTGTGACACCTACTCACCCCACACCCCTCACTGTAACACTGACACACCCCACACCCCTCACTGTGACACTGACACACCCCCACACCCCTCACTGTGACCCCGACACACTCCACACCCCTGACTGTGACAGTGACACACTCCACACCCCTCACTGTGACACCGACACACCCCTCACCCCTCACTGTGACACCGACACACCCCACACCCCTCACTGTGACACCGACACACCCCTCACCCCGACACTGACACACCCCACACTCCTCACTGTGACACCGACACACCCCACACCCCTCACTGTAACACTGACAAACCCCACACCCCTCACTGTGACACCGACACACCCCTCACCCCTCACTCTGACACCTACACACCCCACACCCCTCACTGTGACACCGACACACCCACACCACTCACTGTAATACGGACACACCCCACACCCCTCACTGTAACACCGACACACCCCACACCCCTCACTGTAACACTGACAAACCCCACACCCCTCACTGTAACACCGACACACCCCACACCCCTCACTGTGACAGTGACACACTCCACACCACTCACTCTAACACTGACACACCCCACACCCCTCATTGTAACACTGACACACCCCAGACCCCTCACTGTGACACTGACACACCCCACACCCCTCACTGTGACACCGACACACCCCCTCACCCCTCACTGTAACACCGACACACCCCACACCCCTCACTGTGACACCGACACACCCCACACCCCTCACTGTGACACTGACACACCCCACACTCCTCACTGTAACACTGACACACCCCACACCCTTCACTGTGACACCTACACACTCCACACCCCTCACTGTGACACTGACACAACCCCACTCCCCTCACTGTGACACTGACAAACCACACACCCCTCACTGTAACACTGACACACCCCGCACCCCTCACTGTGACACCTACACACCCCTCACCCCTCACTGTGATACCGACACACCCCTCACCCCTCACTGTGACACTGACACACCCCACACTCCTCACTGTAACACTGACACACCCCACACTCCTCACTGTGACACTGACCCAACCCACACCCCTCACTGTGACACTGACACACCCCACACCCCTCACTGTGACACCTACACACCCCACACCCCTCACTGTGACTCTGAAACACCCCCACACCCCTCACTGTAACACTGACACACCCCTCACCCCTCACTGTGACACTGACAAACCCCACACCCCTCACTGTGACACTGACACACCCCCTCACCCCTCACTGTGACACTGACAAACCCACACCCCTCACTGTGACACTGACACCCCCTCACCCCTCACTGTGACACTGAAACACCCCACACCCCTCACTGTGACACTGATACACCCCACACCCCTCACTGTAACACCGACACACCCCACACCCCTCACTGTGACAGTGACACAACCCACACCCCTCACTGTAACACCGACACACCCCTCACCCCTCACTGTAACACCGACACACCCCACACCCCTCACTGTGACACTGACATACCCCACAACCCCTCACTGTAACACCGACACACCCCACACTCCTCACTGTAACACTGACACACCCCACACTCCTCACTGTAACACTGACAACACCCCACAGCCCTCACTGTGACACCGACACACACCTCACACCCCTCACTGTAACACTGACACACCCCCACACCCCTCACTGTGACACTGAAACACCCCACACCCCTCACTGTGACACTGACACACCCCTCACCCCTCACTGTAACACCGACACACCCGACACCCCTCACTGTGACAGTGACACACCCCACACCCCTCACTGTGACACCGACACACCCCACACCCCTCACCTGTGACAGTGACACACTCCACACCCCTCACTGTAACACCGACACACCACACCCCTCACTGTAACACCGACACCATCCACACCCCTCACTGTGACAGTGACACACTCCACACCCCTCACTGTGACACCGACACACCCCTGACCCCTCACTGTAACACTGACACACCACTCACCCCTCACTGTGACACTGACACACCCCACACCCCTCACTGTGACACCTACTCACCCCACACCCCTCACTGTGACACTGACACACCCTCACCCTCACTGTGACACTGACACACCCCACACCCCTCACTGTGACACCTACTCACCCCACACCCCTCACTGTAACACTGACACACCCCACACCCCTCACTGTGACACTGACACACCCCACACCCCTCACTGTGACCCCGACACACTCCAACACCCCTCACTGTGACAGTGACACACTCCACACCCCTCACTGTGACACCGACACACCCCTCACCCCTCACTGTGACACTGACACACCCCACACTCCTCACTGTGACACCGACACACCCCACACCCCTCACTGTAACACTGACAAACCCCACACCCCTCACTGTGACACCGACACACCCCCTCACCCCTCACTCTGACACCTACACACCCCACACCCCTCACTGTGACACCGACACACCCCACACCACTCACTGTAATACGGACACACCCCACACCCCTCACTGTAACACCGACACACCCCACACCCCTCACTGTAACACTGACAAACCCCACACCCCTCACTGTGACCCCGACACACCCCACACCCCTCACTGTAACACTGACACACCCTCACTGTGACACTGACACACCCCTCACTGTAACACTGATACACCCCACACCCCTCACTGTGACACTAACACACCCCACACCCCTCACTGTGACACCGACACACCCCACACCCCTCACTGTGACACTGACACACCCCTCATCCCTCACTGTGACACAGACACTCACATCACCCCTCACTGTGACACTGACACACCCCTCACCCCTCACTGTGACACTGGACACACCCCACACCCCTCACTGTAACACCGACACACCCCCCCACCCCTCAGTGTAACACTGACAAACCCCTCACCCCTCACTGTGACCCCGAGACACCCCACACCCCTCACTGTAACACTGACACACCCCTCACTGTGACACTGACACACCCCCTCACTGTAACACCGACACACCCCACACCCCTCACTGTGACACTAACACACCCCACACCCCTCACTGTGACACCGACACACCCCACACCCCTCACTCTGACACCTACACACCCCACACCCATCACTGTGACAGTGACACACCCCACACCCCTCACTGTAACACTGACACACCCCACACCCTCACTGTGACACGGACACACCCCACACCTCTCACTGTGACACTGACACACTCCACACTCCTCACTGTAACACTGACACACCCCACACCCCTCACTGTGACACCTACACACCCCACACCCCTCACTGTGACACCGACACACCCCACACCCCTCACTGTAACACCGACACACCACACACCCCTCACTGTGACAGTGACACAACCCACACCCCTCACTGTAACACTGACACACCCCTCACCCTCACTGTAACACCGACACACCCCACACCCCTCACTGTGACACTGACATACCCCACACCCCTCACTGTAACACTGACACACCCCCACAGCCCTCACTGTGACACCGACACACCTCACACCCCTCACTGTAACACTGACACTCCCCACACACCCTCACTGTGACACTGAAACACCCCACACCCCTCACTGTGACACTGACACACCCCTCACCCCTCACTGTAACACCGACACACCCCACACCCCTCACTGTGACAGTGACACACCCCACACCCCTCACTGTAACACCGGCACCATCCACACCCCTCACTGTGACAGTAACACACTCCACACCCCTCACTGTGACACCGACACACCCCTGACCCTCACTGTAACACTGGACACACCCCTCACCCCTCACTGTGACACTGACACACCCCCACACCCCTCACTGTGACACCTACTCACCCCACACCCCTCACTGTGACACTGACACACCCCTCACCCCTCACTGTGACACTGACACACCCCACACCCCTCACTGTGACACCTACTCACCCCACACCCCTCACTGTAACACTGACACACCCCACACCCCTCACTGTGACACTGACACACACCACACCCCTCACTGTGACCCCGACACACTCCACACCCCTGACTGTGACAGTGACGCAGTCACACCCCTCACTGTGACACCGACACACCCTCACCCCTCACTGTGACACCGACACACCCCACACCCCTCACTGTAACACCGACACACCCCACACCCCTCACTGTAACACTGACAAACCCCACACCCCTCACTGTAACACCCGACACACCCCACACCCCTCACTGTGACAGTGACACACTCCACACCACTCACTCTAACACTGACACACCCCACACCCCTCATTGTAACACTGACACACCCCAGACCCCTCACTGTGACACTGACCACACCCCACACCCCTCACTGTGACACCGACACACCCCTCACCCCTCACTGTAACACCGACACACCCCACACCCCTCACTGTGACACCGACACACCCCACACCCCTCACTGTGACACTGACACACCCCACACTCCTCACTGTCACACTGACACACCCCACACCCTTCACTGTGACACCTACACACTCCACACCCCTCACTGTGACACTGACACACCCCACTCCCCTCACTGTGACACTGACAAACCACACACCCCTCACTGTAACACTGACACACCCCGCACCCCTCACTGTGACACCTACACACCCCTCACCCCTCACTGTGATACCGACACACCCCTCACCCCTCACTGTGACACCGACACACCCCACACCCCTCACTGTGACACTGACACACCCCACACTCCTCACTGTAACACTGACACACCCCACACCCCTCACTGTGACACCTACACACCCCCACACCCCTCACTGTGACTCTGAAACACCCCCACACCCATCACTGTTACACTGACAAACCCCACACCCCTCACTGTGACAGTGACACACCCCACTCCCCTCACTGTGACACTGACACACCCCACACCCCTCACTGTGACACCGACACACCCCACACCCCTCACTGTGACACTGACACACCCCTCACCCCTCACTGTAACAGTGACAAACCCCACACCCCTCACTGTGACAGTGACACACCCCACACTCCTCACTGTGACACTGACAAACCCCACACCCCTCACTGTAACACTGACACACACCACATCCCTCACTGTAACACCGACACACCCCATACCCCTCACTGTGACAGTGACACACTCCACACCACTCACTCTAACACTGACACACCCCACACCGTGACTCCGACATACCCCACACTCCTCATTGTAACACTGACACACCCCACACCCCTCACTGTGACACCGACACACCCCACACCCCTCACTGTGACACCGACACACCCCACACTCCTCACTGTAACACTGACACACCCCACACCCTTCACTGTGACACCTACACACCCCACACCCCTCACTGTGACACTGATACACCCCTCACCCCCTCACTGTGACACCGACACACCCCTCACCCCTCACTGTGACACCTACACACCCCACACCCTCACTGTGACACCGACACACCCCCACACCCCTCACTGTGACACCGACACACCCCACACTCCTCACTGTGACACTGACACACCCCACACCCCTCACTGTAACACCGACACACCCCACAACCCTCACTGTGACACTGACACACCCCACACCCCTCACTGTGACACCGACACACCCCACACCCCTCACTGTATCACTGACACACCCCACACCTCTCACTGTAACACTGACACACCCCACAGCCCTCACTGTGACACTGACACACACCACACCCCTCACTGTGACACTAACACAGCCCACACCCCTCACTGTGACACCGACACACCCCACACCCCTCTCTGTGACTCTGAAACACCCCCACACCCATCACTGTGACACCGACACACCTCACACCCCTCACTGTAACACTGACACACCCCTCACCCCTCACTGTGACACTGACACACCCCACATCCCTCACTGTGACATTGATACACCCCACACCCCTCACTGTGACACGAACAC
>NW_027275251.1:0-22500 GCF_030028105.1 Mobula birostris
GAGTAAAACGACATAGAAGGTACAATTATTGCCTCTAATCATTGCTGCTGTCAGGGAGGCCGTACAGGAGCCGGAGGAGACACTCAGAAGCTTAGGAATGGTTTCTTCCCCCTCCGCCATCAGAATGGACAATGAATCCAAGTACACCACCTCAGTATTTTTTGTTGCTGCCTTTTTTGCACTACTTGTTTAATTTAATTTTCTTTATATACGTAAACTTCTTATTGTGATTTATAGTTTTTACTATCGATAGCAGTGAACAAAACTCGGGTGCCTAGGACTTCTGCATGCTGTATTGATCTGACAACATGGAGCAGAGAGTGAGTTTGTAAATCTGGCCAGAGCAAAGGGTGTTGGGAACGGCACGGGAGGGGAGTGGGACGGGTGGCAGAGAACCAGTGCCAGGGGTGGCAGTGGTGGGGTGGCAATGCTGGTGCAGACACAACCAGCCCTGAGACACCAGGCAGGGTCACTTGATTCCAAACAATTGGTTTATTGATCATTACAGAATGTCTCTCTGGTGCTTCCCCTCTCCCTCCCCCTTTCCCAACCATGATCCACTCTCCCTTCCCATTTTCCCAACCATGATTCTCCTTTCCCTTCCACTTTTCCCAATTATGATTCCCCTCTCCCTTGCCCCATTCCCAACCATGATTCCCCTCTCCCATCCCCTTTTCCCAACCATGATTCCCCCCTTCCTTCCCCTTTTCCCAGCCATGATTCCCCTTTCCCTTCTCCTTTTCCTAACCGTGATTCCCCTCTCCCTTCTCCTTTTCCCAACCATGATTCTGATATGGGTCTCTATTGTGGACTGAGAGTGGGAAGGGAACAGGGAGAGGGGAATCATGGTTGGAAAAAGGGGAAGGGAGAGGGGGAATCATGGTTGGGGAAAAGGGGAAGGGAGAGGAGAATCATGGTTGGGAAAAGGGGAAGGGAGAGGGGAATCATGGTTGGGGAAAAGGGGAAGGGAGAGGGGGAATCGTGGTTGGGAAAAGGGGAAGGGAGAGGAGAATCATGGTTGGGAAAAGAGGAAGGGAGAGGGGAATCGTGGTTGGGAAAAGGGGAATGGAGAGGGGAAGCACCAGAGAGGCATTCTGTAATGATCAATAAACCGATTGTTTGGAGTCAAATGACCCAGCCTGGTGTCTCAGGGCCGGGTGTGTCTGCACCTGCAGCATCCCCCGCCCTCAGAACTCCTCTGTCACCCCCAACCCCCTCCCGCAGGCGCTCCACCCTCGCCGTTTCCAACATCCTTTGCTCCTGCCGTGCTCACCGCTCCAGGTTGACAACATTGACAAATACAGCACTGTGCAATATATATATATATATATATATATATATACATACATAATGCCTAAGACTTGCACAGTACTGTATAAATACATTAAGTAGCTCACCAACACAGATCGATTGTCTGTCCATAAAGTGACTCTGGGCACAGGAGTGTCTGTACAGAAGGTGACTCTGACAGGAAATGATAAAGTAGTGGTGGTTGGCTCCCATATATGACATTTTTTTTAAAGGGAGTTTTTACTGGCCGATCAATGGGCTCAGTGCGCACCAAGTCAAATAAACCTTGCAAAGCCGTGTTGAGAACTTACTGCGGTTTCCCGCTGGCCGTGCACGTGAGCTCCAGAGTGTCCCCTTCTCTTGTCGGGCCTTGCGGGTAGCTGACAGTAATCTGCACCAGAGGCTTATCTGCAAAGGTAAGAAGTCAGATTTCAGTCTGCCTCCTGAGCAAAGAAAGCTTTCATTCCGGAGCAGTGAGCCTCCCACGCCCGCCCCCGCCCCAGGGGCCAACCGCACCTCCCTCTCCCAGCGACTTCCGATAAAATACCGATAAAAGGGGAATTGAGTATAGGAGCAAAGAGGTCCTTCTGCAGTTGTACAGGGCTCTGGTGAGACCACACCTGGAGTACTGAGTGCAGTTTTGGTCTCCAAATTTGAGGAAGGACATTCTTGCTATTGAGGGAGTGCAGCGTAGGTTCACTGGGTTAATTCCCGGGATGGCGGGACTGTCATATGTCGAAAGATTGGAGCAACTGGGCTTGTATACTCTGGAATTTAGAAGGATGAGAGGGGATCTAATTGAAACATATAAGATTATTAGGGGATTGGACACGCTGGAGGCAGGAAACGTGTTCCCGATGTTGGGGGAGTCCAGAACCAGAGGCCACAGTTTGAGAATAAGGGGTAGACAATTTAGAACGGAGTTGAGGAAAAACTTTTTCACACAGAGGGTTGTGGATCTGTGGAATGCTCTGCCTCAGAAGGCAGTGGAGGCCAATTCTCTGAATTCTTTCAAGAAAGAGTTAGATAGAGCTCTTAAAGATAGCGGAGTGAAGGGATATGGGGAGAAGGCAGGAACAGGGTACTGATTGTGGATGATCAGCCATGATCACAGTGAATGGCGGTGCTGGTTCGAAGGGCTGAATGGCCTACTCCTGCACCTATTGTCTATTGTCTAAAAATGGAGGCGGAGGGGATGTGTCCCCCGCTGGGGGAGTCGAAGACCAGAGGGCACGGCCTCAGAGTCGAGGGGTGTCCCGTTGGAACAGAGATGAGGAAGCGGGGGTTGGTTTCTTCAGCCAGGGGGCGGTAGGTCTGTGCAATTCATTGCCACAGGTGGCCGTGGAGACTCAACGAGGCCATGGAGCTCACAGGCAACCACGTGACCAATCAACCCGCTGACTGTGGGGGGAAACTACGCAGGCAGATTCCTTCCTCTCCAGCCCTTTACCTTTCCCACCCACCACATCTCCCTGGTGTCCCTCCTCCTTCCCTTTCTCCCACGGTCCACTCTCCTCTCCGATCAGATTCCTTCCTCTCCAGCCCTTCACCTTTCCCACCCACCACATCTCCCTGGTGTCCCTCCTCCTTCCCTTTCTCCCACGGTCCACTCTCCTCTCCGATCAGATTCCTTCCTCTCCAGCCCTTCACCTTTCCCACCCACCACATCTCCCTGGTGTCCCTCCTCCTTCCCTTTCTCCCACGGTCCACTCTCCTCTCCGATCAGATTCCTTCCTCTCCAGCCCTTCACCTTTCCCACCCACCACATCTCCCTGGTGTCCCTCCTCCTTCCCTTTCTCCCACGGTCCACTCTCCTCTCTGATCAGATTCCTTCCTCTCCAGCCCTTTACCTTTCCCACCCACCACATCTCCCTGGTGTCTCTCCTCCTTCCCTTTCTCCCACGGTCCACTCTCCTCTCTGATCAGATTCCTTCCTCTCCAGCCCTTTACCTTTCCCACCCATCACCTCCCCCTGGTGTCCCTCCTCCTTCCCTTTCTCCCACGGTCCACTCTCCTCTCCGATCAGATTCCTTCCTCTCCAGCCCTTCACCTTT
The DNA here is from genome assembly GCF_030028105.1 of Mobula birostris. Classification (NCBI taxonomy): domain Eukaryota; kingdom Metazoa; phylum Chordata; class Chondrichthyes; order Myliobatiformes; family Myliobatidae; genus Mobula; species Mobula birostris. The sequence continues at coordinate 3,345 of NW_027275251.1, forward strand.
CCCACCCACCACATCTCCCTGGTGTCCCTCCTCCTTCCCTTTCTCCCACGGTCCACTCTCCTCTCTGATCAGATTCCTTCCTCTCCAGCCCTTTACCTTTCCCACCCATCACCTCCCCCTGGTGTCCCTCCTCCTTCCCTTTCTCCCACGGTCCACTCTCCTCTCCGATCAGATTCCTTCCTCTCCAGCCCTTTACCTTTCCCACCCACCACATCTCCCTGGTGTCCCTCCTCCTTCCCTTTCTCCCACGGTCCACTCTCCTCTCTGATCAGATTCCTTCCTCTCCAGCCCTTTACCTTTCCCACCCATCACATCTCCCTGGTGTCCCTCCTCCTTCCCTTTCTCCCACGGTCCACTCTCCTCTCCGATCAGATTCCTTCCTCTCCAGCCCTTTACCTTTCCCACCCATCACCTCCCCCTGGCGTCCCTCCTCCTTCCCTTTCTCCCACGGTCCACTCTCCTCTCCGATCAGATTCCTTCCTCTCCAGCCCTTTACCTTTCCCACCCATCACCTCCCCCTGGCGTCCCTCCTCCTTCCCTTTCTCCCACGGTCCACTCTCCTCTCCGATCAGATTCCTTCCTCTCCAGCCCTTTACCTTTCCCACCCATCACCTCCCCCTGGTGTCCCTCCTCCTTCCCTTTCTCCCACGGTCCACTCTCCTCTCCGATCAGATTCCTTCCTCTTCAGCCCTTTACCTTTCCCACCCATCACCTCCCCCTGGTGTCCCTCCTCCTTCCCATTCTCCCACGGTCCACTCTCCTCTCCGGTCAGATTCCTTCCTCTCCAGCCCTTTACCTTTCCCACCCATCACCTCCCCCTGGTGTTCCTGCTCCTTCCCTTTCTCCCACGGTCCACTCTCCTCTCCGATCAGATTCCTTCCTCTCCAGCCCGTTACCTTTCCCACCCATCACCTCCCCCTGGTGTCCCTCCTCCTTCCCTTTCTCCCACGGTCCACTCTCCTCTCTGATCAGATTCCTTCCTCTCCAGCCCTTTACCTTTCCCACCCATCACCTCCCCCTGGTGTCCCTCCTCCTTCCCTTTCTTTCACGGTCCACTCTCCTCTCTGATCAGATTCCTTCCTCTCCAGCCCTTTACCTTTCCCACCCATCACCTCCCCCTGGTGTCCCTCCTCCTTCCCTCTCTCCCATGGTCCACTCTCCTCTCCTGTCAGATTCCTTCCTCTCCAGCCCTTTACCTTTCCCACCCATCACCTCCCCCTTGTGTCCCTCCTCCTTCCCTTTCTCCCACGGTCCACTCTCCTCTCCGATCAGATTCCTTCCTCTCCAGCCCTTTACCTTTCCCACCCATCACCTCCCCCTGGTGTCCCTCCTCCTTCCCTTTCTCCCACGGTCCACTCTCCTCTCCGATCAGATTCCTTCCTCTCCAGCCCTTTACCTTTCCCACCCATCACCTCCCCCTGGTGTCCCTCCTCCTTCCCTTTCTCCCACGGTCCACTCTCCCCTCCCATCAGATTCCTTACTCTCCCACCCACCTGGCTTCACCTATCACCTCCCAGCTTGTCCTCCTTCCTTTCCAGCCCTGATGAAGGGGTCTCGGCCCTAAACATCGGCTGTTTACTCACTCCCACGGATGCTGCCCGACCTGCTGAGTTCCTCCTAATCGCCACGGAATGGGGCAAAGGGGCAAAGTGCAGCCTCCAGCAAACTCGAGCGGCGGCGGGGCCTGGGGAAGGGGTGGGTGGGGGGTGGGGAATGGCCCGAGCTCAGGAAAATTCCCCAAGCCGGCAAAAGGCGGCCGCGGGCGCTACTACCGCCGTCTCCAAAAGATCCGCGCCCCGACCGGCCGTTGCTGAATCTCAAACAAGTGTGTGAGACGTGACAAGGCACACATCACTCCAATCTGTTTCCCAGCAGGGTCCCTGCCCGGGGGGCGGGGGACTGTGCACACGGCACGGCGGTGGAGACCGCCAGCCACGTGATGGATCGAAGAACTACCGTGGCATCGGTTTTCCCTGGCAGGGGCTCTGCGATATTCTCAGGCTGGGACCAAATACTGACTGATCGGGGCGACAAATGGTCAAGTCAAAGTTCACTTTCCATTGTCACTCAAGGTTCAAGTTTGCTTAACCCCATTTCCAGTTCAGAAGCGCAAAAGGAGAACGAAATTAATTGTTGCACTGGACCAGGTGCAGCACAGAAAAAAACACAATAAGATAAAGGACTCCCTAAAAATAAAAAACTCAATAACTATCAATATATAATCCACACCCAATTGCCCACCATTGAGAACATCTACCATAAACGCTGCCTGGGCAGGGTGAGAAGCATTATCAATGATGCATCTCACCCTAACCATGGACTTTTTACTCTCCTCCCATCCGGTAGGTGCTAGAGGAGCCTCCGCTCCCGCACCAGCAGGCACAGGAAGAGCTTCTTCCCTGAGGCTGTGACCCTGCTGAACCTCACATCACAGCACTAAGCAGTATTGCACCCATATTGTACTGTCTCAGTACTTTTATATTTGTGTGCTGTAGCACTTACTTTTTATTCAGCAATGTGGAGCAGAGAGCGAGTTTGTAAATCTGACGGGAGAAAAGGACGTTGGGAACGGCGAGGGTGGAGCGTCGTGGGAGGGGCGTGGGACGGGTGGCAGAAAAGGAGTGCCAGGGATGGGGAGGTGATGCGGGGTGCGGACACACCAGGCAAGGCCATTTGATTCCAAACAATCGGTTTGTTGATCATTACAGAATGTCTCTCTGGTGCTTCCCCTCTCCCTCCCCCTTCCTCCAACCATGATTCCCCTCGCGAACTGCCCCCCTCCAGAATCAGGTTTATCATCACTCACATAATATCATGAAATTTGTGTTTCTTTTTGTTTGCGGCAGCAGTACAGTGCAATACATAGAATTACTACAGTCCTGTGCAAAAGTCTTCGGTACCTCAGCTACGTGCAGACTTTTGAATGGTGCTGTAATAAATAAGCAATAAATATTGAAAACAAGAGATGAAGCGTCTTTGAAAGTGAGTGTGTAGGTTGTGGGAGCAGTTCAGTGTTGGGGTGAGTGAAGTTGTCCACTCTGGTTCAAGAGCCTGATGGTTGAGGGGTAATAACTGTTCCTGAATCTGGTGGTGTGGGTCCTGAGGCTCCTGTACCTCCTTCCTGGTGGTTGAGGGGTGATAACTGTTCCTGAACCTGGTGGTGCGGGTCCTGAGACTCCTGTACCTCCTTCCTGATGGTTGAGGGGTAATAACTGTTCCTGAACCTGGTGGTGTGGGTCCTGAGGCAACTGTACCTCCTTCCTGATGGTTGAGGGGTAATAACTGTTCCTGAACCTGGTAGTGTGGGTTCTGAGGGTCCCGTACCTCCTTGCTGATGGTCGAGGGGGTAATAACTGTTCCTGAACCTGGTGGTGTGGGTCCTGAGGCTCCTGTACCTCCTTCCTGATGGTTGAGGGGTAATAACTGTTCCTGAACCTGGTAGTGTGGGTCCTGAGGGTCCCGTACCTCCTTGCTGATGGTCGAGGGGGTAATAACTGTTCCTGAACCTGGTGGTGTGGGTCCTGAGGCTCCTGTACCTCCTTCCTGATGGTTGAAGGGTAATAACTGTTCCTGAAGCTGGTGTCTGTCCCTTGAGGCTGACCACAACGCAATGGCATGCCATAGACGTGGCAAGTGACTCCGACTGAGAGAAAAAAGAAATTTCTGTCTGCTCCAACAAAGAAACATTGAAAACCTACAGCACAATACAGGCCCTTTGGCCCACAAAGCTGTGCTGAACATGTCCCTGCCTTAGAAACTACCCAGGTTTACCCACAGCCCTCGATTTTTCTAAGCTCCATGTCCCTATCCAGGAGTCTCTTAAAAGACCCTATCGCATCCTCCTCCACCACCGTCGCCGGCAGCCCATTCCACGCACTCACCACTCTCTGTGTGAAAAAACCCTGACATCTCCTCTGTACCTACTCCCCAGCACCGTAAACCTGTGCCCTCTTCTGGCAGCCATTTCAGCCCTGGGAAAAAGCCTCTGACTATCCACATGATCAGTGCCTCTCATCATCTTGTACACCTCTATCTGAAATGATAGGAGGAGACAGGAGGGGGAGGGATGATGGAGCCAAGAGCTGGGCAGTTGGTTCGGATCTCCCCCTCCCCCTCCCAATTTCAAATCTCTTACTATCTCTTCTTTCAGTTAGTCCTGACGAAGGGTCTCGGCCCGAAACGTCGACTGTACCTCTTCCTAGAGATGCTGCCTGGCCTGCTGCATTCACCAGCAACTTTGATGCGTGTTGCTTGAAATTCCAGCATCTGCAGATTTCCTCGTGTTTGCGTCATTATAGAGCCTAATGGCCAAGTGTAAGAATGACCTCATTTATCGCTCTTTGGAGCAGCCCATTTGTCTCAGTCAGTTACTAAAAGTTCTCCTCTGTTCAGCCAATGAGGCATGCAGAGGGTGAGAAACGTTGTCCAGAATTGCCAGGATTTTCCGGAGGGTCCTTTGTTCCATCGCAGCCTCCAGTGTGTCCGGTTTGACTCCTATAACAGAGCCAGCCTTTCTAATCAGTTTACTGAGCCTGTTGGCATCACCCGGCGTTGATACCATTGCCCCAGCACACCACCGCATGGAAGATTGTACTGGTGACAGCAGACAGGTAGAACGTGTGAAGGAGAGGCCTGCACACTCCAAAGGACCTCAGTCTCCTCAGGAAGTCGAGGTGACTCTGGCCCTCCTTGTACACGGGGCGTGGGGGGGGTGTCAATTTCAACACTTTGAGAAGCGATGGATGAGAGGGTTATGGCCCAGGTGCGGTTCGACGGGACTTGGTAGGATAATGGCACAGCACGGGCCAGGTGGGCCGAATGGCCTGTTTCTGTGCTGTCGTGCTCCGTGGCCCTGCCTGGCAACAGTACGCCGACTTGCAATCGCGGTGTCTCATCCGGCAAGCTCTGGTTCCCAGCGACAATGGCACATCGGAGCCTAACCAGCCCTGCGCCACCTTTGAAAAATCAGCGCAGGAGATCTTCGAGCCCGATTTTTTCCTTTCTCTCCCCCGCCGCCCCGGAAGGGAACAGTATCGGCTCACGGAGCAAGGCCTAACCCCCGGCGCTGAGAACGCACCGCACGCCACTCTGGTCCGGCGCCGAGGGTGCTTAACGGGATCGGAAGATCGCAGGCCCGTGGCTGTGCTTCCCCTCACAACCTTCCTTAATAAGATTGCAAATGAGCAGCCAACTGGGAAACAGGGCGACGAGACCCGCTGTTGTGCCGGATAATATAACTGAAGAGCACGGCTGCCCGCCGTCCAAGCAGCCTGCGCAGCATTTCAGTACCGGCCGCCCGAGAGCAAACCGGAACGGCTCGGGGGGGTTGGAGCGGTGGGGCGGTTGACACTCCACGACGTGATACAGGCACCAAGTCGAATGATGTTCGTGTTGTAGCGTGGATGAAATCATCGCAGAGACAGGGTCACCGGTAGGTACAGAGCAGCTTCTTTATTCGACACAACAAGGTACAGCAGGCATCTACGTACCTAGACCCTTTCCGCAGAAAGGTCTGCTAGCCCAACGTGGGCTCGATATTTATATGCTAAACACAAAGGCAATTGCTACTTAAAAAGTTACAGACAATGCATAGACAATACTCCCTCTTGAAGCTACATACAAAATATCATGGCATCCTTTCCTTCCGACGCCAACATGTCTGTGTTGGTACCCACAGCCTTTAGGAATGTAAGTTAAGTCTACAATACATTTATTTGGCATTTCCCATGCTAACATAGAAGACAATTAATATTTATAATGTATAGATAATACTGTCTTCGAAGCTACAGCATTAGGTCAAACTATGGTGCCAGAAGCATCTGACTGAGTACAGGGCTACTGTAGGAAACTTGGTCACATGGTGTGAGCAGAATTATCTGCAGCTTAATGTGAAAAAGACTAAGGAGCTGGTGGTAGACCTGAGGAGAGCTAAGGTACCGGTGACCCCTGTTTCCATCCAGGGGGTCAGTGTGGACATGGTGGAGGATTACAAGTACCTGGGGATACGAATTGACAATAAACTGGACTGGTCAAAGAACACTCAGGCTGTCTACAAGAAGGGTCAGAGCCGTCTCTATTTCCTGAGGAGACTGAGGTCCTTTAACATCTGCCGGACGATGCTGAGGATGTTCTACGAGTCTGTGGTGGCCAGTGCTATCATGTTTGCTGTTGTGTGCTGGGGCAGCAGGCTGAGGGTAGCAGACACCGACAGAATCAACAAACTCACTCGTAACGCCAGTGATGTTGTGGGGATGGAACTGGACTCTCTGACAGTGGTGTCTGAAAAGAGGATGCTGTTTAAGTTGCATGCCATCTTGGTCAATGTCTCCCATCCACTACATAATGTACTGGTTGGGCACAGGAGTACATTCAGCCAGAGACTCATTCCACCGAGATGCAGCACAGAGCGTCATAGGAAGTCATTCCTGCCTGTGGCCATCAAACTTTACAACTCCTCCCTTGGAGGGTCAGACACCCTGAGCCAATAGGCTGGTCCTGGACTTATTTCATAATTTCCTGGCATAATTTAACTATTTATGGTTCTATTACTATTTATTATTTATGGTGCAACTGTAACGAAAACCAATTTCCCCCGGGATCAATAAAGTACGACTACGACTACGACCTTTTAGGAAGCGCATTGTCAAATAGAAGTCTGGTGGCCAAAGTCATTGAAGTGTAAACAAATCATCTACCCAAAGAAAAGTTCACTCTAACGCGGAGGACGCCCTACCCTCCGCTGAGAAACCGGCTGCGACGAGGCCACCTTGCAACGGTAAAAAACCTAGCAAAGCTCTAAGACCAGCCAATGTTACAAGGCAGACGGGCGAAGCGCGAGCCTCAGTGGTCGACGCGGATTTAAGCGTTAAAGCGGTCAGCAAAAAAAAAATATATCATTTCCACCCCCCACCACCCCGGATTACCCGCTGGCTCTAATCAGACTCAACTGACCCAAAGGCAAAAAACAGCCGTACTCTTCGATTTTACCCCCCCCCAGAATAAATTAAGCAGAATCAGAACTAAATTTAGCATCACTGGCATTACGTCGAGAGATTTGTCAACTTTATGGCAGCAGTACATGATTACTATACAGGAAGAAATGAATTAAGTAAATATATATAAATATGTACACACATTGGCACTTGAAAGTCTGTGAACCCTGCAGAATTTTCTCTATTTATGCGTAAATGTGATCAGATCTTCACGGTTAAGTCCTAAAACTAGATAAAGAGAACCCAATTAAATAAATAACACCAAAAAATATTATACATGTTCATTTAGTTATTGAGAAAAATGATCCAATATTACATGGATTTGTTGGGAAAAAATATGTGGACCTCTGGGGTAATTAGATTAGATTAGAATGTGAGGACACGTAGTCCTCTTTTTTTAGTAATGCATGCATTAAGAAATGATACAATGTTTCTCCAGAAAGATATCACAGAAACACAAGACAAACCAAGACTAAAAAAACTGACAAAAACCACATCATTATAACATAGAGTTACAATGGTGCAAAGCAATACCGTAATTTGATAAAGAACAGACCATGGGCACGGTTAAAAAAAAAGTCTCAGAGTCTCTCAAAAGTCCCATCATCTCACGCAAACGGTAGAAGGAAGAGAAACACTCTTCCTGTCATGGGCACGGTAAAAAAAAGTCTCAAAGTCTCTTGAACGTCCCATCATCTCATGCAGATGGTAGAAGGGAGAAACTCTCCCTGCCATGAAACTCCAGTGCCACAAACCCTGGAAGCATCCGACCACAGCTGACTCTTGAGTCCATCCGAAAACTTCGAGCCTCCGACCAGCCCTCCGACACCGAGCACCGAGCACCGTGCACCATCTCTGCCGAGTGCTTCGACCCTGGCCCCAGCAACAGGCAATAAGCAAAGCCGAGGATTTCGGGCCTTCCCCTCCGGAGATTCTGGATCGCACAGTAGCAGCGGCAGCGAAGCGGGCGTTTCAGAAGTTTCTCCAGGTGTTCCTCCATGCTTCTCACGTCTGTCTCCACCAAATCAGGATTGTGCACGGCATCCTACTTACAAATACTGATATAATTTCAGAGCGGCCGCGCGCGCTGCGTCGCGCCGCCATCTTCTCCTCCCCTACTGAGAGAATGCCTTCTCCAAAAGCTATTTGGAGTCAGGCGTTCCAATCAATGAGATGGGATTGGAGCTGTGGGTTGTGGAGGTGCTCTGTCCTCTGAAAAAGGCACACGCAAAGTCAGGTTACTGACAGAGCTTGCCCTTCTTAGGAAAGATCTGTTTATGTGCACCATGCCTCAATCAGAATAACTTTCAGAAGACCTTAGAAGAAGAGTTGTACAGATGCACGAAGCTGGAAAAGGCTACATAAGCATTTCTAAAGGCCAGAGTGTTCATCAGTCCACAGTAAGAGAAATCTTCTACAAATGGAGGAAACTCAGTACTGTTGCTACTCTCCCTCGGAGTGAGAATCCTGCAAAGGTCACACCAAAAGACCTGCAGAAATCTCCAGAACTTGCTAAGGTCTCTGTCCATGTGTCCACCATAAGAAAACAGTGAACCAGAATGGTGTTCATGGAAGGACACCATGCTCTCCAAAAAAAAATCATTGCTGCATGTTGCAAGTTTGCAAAGGACCACCTGGATGTTCTACAACACTTCTGGGACAATGTTCTGTGGACACACGAGACTAAAGTTGAACTTCTTAGAGCAAAAAGGGCTCTGTGCACCAACACCAGAACCCCAGACCAACTGTGAAGCATGGTGGAAGGAGCATCATGGTTTGGGGCTGCTTTGCTGCCTCAGGGCCTGGACAGCTTGCAATTGTTGAGGGAACAATGAATTCAATATTGTATCGAGACATTTTACAGGGTGGCAGTCTGTCACTTGAAGCTTAGTAGAAGTTGGATAATGCAACAAGACAATGATCCGAAAGGCAAGAGTAAATCAACAACAGAATGGTTTAAAAAGAAGAAAATTTGTGTTTTGGGATGGCCAAGTCAAATTCCTCATCTTAATCCTATAGAAATGCTGTGGAAGGACCCGAAACGAGCTGTTTATGCAAGATATCGCACCAACATCCAGGAATTGAATTTAAAAACGCAAACACGAGGAAATCTGCAGATGCTGGAATTTCAAGTAACACACATCAAAGTTGCTGGTGAATGCAGCAGGCCAGGCAGCACCTCTAGGAAGAGGTACAGTCGATGTTTCCGGCCCGAGACCCTTCGTCAGGACTAGCTGAAAGAAGAGCTAGTAAGAGATTTGAAAGCAGTTGAAGCAGTTTTGTAAAGAGGAATGGTCAAAAATTCCTCCAAGCCGACGTGCAGGACTGATCAACAGTTACTGGAGGTGTTTGGTTGAAGTTATTGCTTTACAAGGGGGTCACACCAGTTACTATAGCAAAGGTTCACGTACTTTTTCCAGCAAATACATGTAATATTGGAGCATTTTTCTCTATAAATAAATGAACATGTATAATGTTTTTGTGTTATTAATTTAATTGGGCTCCCTGCATCTAGTTTTAGGACTTGAGTGAAGATCTGATCACATTTTAGGTCATATTTATGCAGAAATAGAGAAAATTCTACAAGCTTCACAAACTGTATATGCTGCCTATAAAAAATATTCACCCCCCTTGGAAGTTTTCACGTTTTATTGTTTTACAACATTGAATCACAGTGGATTTAATTTGGCTTTTTTGAACAGTGATCAACAGAAAGTATAGTGTCAAAGTGAAAACAAATTTCTGCAAATTGGTCTAAAATGATTTCATTTATTGAACACAAAATAATTGATTGCATAATTACTCACCCCCTTCAAGTCGGTATTCAGTAGATGCACCTTTGGCAGCAATTACATCCATAAGTCTGTGTGGATAGGTCTCTATCAGCTTTGCACATCTGGACACTGTAATTTTTCCTCATTCTTCTTTACAAAACTGCTCAAGCTCTGTCAGATTGCATGGGGACTGTGAGTGAACAGCCCTTTTCAAGTCCAGCCACAAATTCTCAATTGGATTGAGGTCTGGACTCTGACTTGGCCACTCCAGGACATTAACTTTTGTTGTTTTTTAAGCCATTCCTGTGCAGCTTTAGCTTTAGGCTTGCTGGAAGAAAAACCTTTCGCCAAGTCGCAGTTCTCTCGCAGACTGCATTAGGTTTTCCTCTGGGATTTCCCTGTATTTTGCTGCATTCGTTTTACCCTCTACCTTCACAAGCCTTCCAGGGCCTGCTGCAGTGAAGCATCCCCACAGCATGATACAGCCACCACCATGCTTCACGGTAGGGATGGTGTGTTTTTGCTGATGTGCAGTGTTTGGCTTATGCCAAACATAGCATTTAGTCAGATGGTCAAAAAGCTTAATTTTGGTTCCATCAGACCACAGAACCTTCTTCCAGCTGACTTCAGTCTCCTACATGCCTTCTGGCAAACTCCAGCCGAGATTTCATGTCAGTTTTTTTCAACAGTGGCTTTCTCTTTGCCACTCTCCCATAAAGCTGTGACTGGTGAAGCACCCGGGCAACAGTTGTTGTATGCACAGTCTCTCCCATCTCAGCCGCTGAAGCTTGTAACTCCTCCAGAGTTGTCACAGGTCTCTTGGTGGCCTCCCTCACTCGTCCCCTTCTTGCACGGTCGCTCAGCTCACAATAGGCAGATTTACAGCTGTGCCATATTCTTGATGTTTGACTTAACTGTACTCCAAGGGATATACAGTGACTTGGAAATTTTCTTGTATCCATCTCCTGACTTGTGCTTTTTCAGTATCCTTTCTGAGAAGTTGCTTGGCGTGTTCTTTTTGTCTTAATGGTGTAGTTTTTGCCGGGATACCGACTCACCGGCAGTTGGACATAGAAACATAGAAAATAGGTGCAGGAGTAGGCTATTCGGCCCTTCGAGCCTGCACCGCCATTTATTATGATCATGGCTGATCATCCAACTCAGAACCCTGCACCAGCCTTCTCTCCATACCCCCGAACCCCGTAGCCACAAGGGCCATATCTAACTCCCTCTTAAATATAGCCAATGAACTGGCCTCAACTGTTTCCTGTGGCAGAGAATTCCACAGATTCACCACTCTCTGTGTGAAGAAGTTTTTCCTCATCTCGGTCCTAAAAGACTTCCCCTTTATCCTCAAACTGTGACCCCTTGTTCTGGACTTCCCCAACATCGGGAACAATCTTCCTGCATCTAGCCTGTCCAATCCCTTTAGGATTTTATATGTTTCAATCAGATCTCCCCTCAATCTTCTAAATTCCAACGAGTACAAGCCCAGTTCATCCAGTCTTTCTTCATATGAAAGTCCTGCCATCCCAGGAATCAATCTGGTGAACCTTCTTTGTACTCCCTCTATGGCAAGGATGTCTTTCCTCAGATTAGGGGACCAAAACTGCACACAATACTCCAGGTGTGGTCTCACCAAGGCCTTGTACAACTGCAGTAGTACCTCCCTGCTCCTGTACTCGAATCCTCTCGCTATAAATGCCAGCATACCATTCGCCTTTTTCACCGCCTGCTGTACCTGCATGCCCACCTTCAATGACTGGTGTATAATAACACCCAGGTCTCGTTGCACCTCCCCTTTTCCTAATCGGCCACCATTCAGATAATAATCTGTTTTCCTATTCAGATACAGGGGTATTTTTACCACAATCAATTGAGACACTTTGACTGCACACAGGTCTCCAAAAGCAGATCTCCATTTAACTAATCATCTAATTTCTAAAACTAATTAGCTGCAGCAGTGATGATTTGGTGTGTCATATTAAAAGACGGGGGGGGTGGTATTGAATACATATGCAATCAAATAGTGTGTGTTCTATATTTGTAATTAATTCAATTCATTTTGTAGAGATCTGTTTTCACTTTGACACAAAAGAGTCCTCTGTTGATCAGTGTCAAAAAACGCCAAATTAAATCCACCGTGATTCAATGTTGTAAAAACAAACATGAAAACTTCCAGGGGGGGAGAATACCTTTTATTGGCACTGTGTGTGTGTGTGTGTGTGTGTGTGGTGTCAGGGAGGGGTAGCACCTCTGGTGGGGGAACATGCCGCGTCCTTTTTGAAGGCGGTTAGCCCACCTGTGGTCCTCACCTGGCACTCAGCTCTTACCTGTGGCTCCCCGTAGCTGTTTGCGTGCGACAGCGGCCACACCCCGGGCAACGGCTCCAACAAGCCGGCTAAACCAGGGGAGGGTAGCCGACGGGTCTCAAACCCTCGGTGAGATAGGGAGTTGTCTATCCCAGCATGTGAAGACAGACTCCGGCAGATTGAGCGGACGAGACCTATGGAAGGTCCAACGGTCAAGAAGGCGGTCTCTGCAAGCATCGTGGAACATGTAGAGCAGGACAAGACACAGAAGGTGTCCTGGTCATCCACTGCGCCTCGTCCCATCTCCAGCTGTCTCGACTCTGTCTTGCCACTGGATCCAGATGGGAATTGGGAAGAGAGAGTGAGGCTGACACTGCGCAACTCTCCCTCACTTAAATCCAAACTACGCGCTAGTCTCGACACCATCAATGGTGTCAAGGTCCTCATCGACGACGATGGACGAGCACAAAAATTCAAATCATTTTGTAGAGATCTGTTTTCACTCTGACACAAAAAGAGTTTTCTGTTGATCAGTAGCAAAAACGCCAAATTAAATCCACCGTGATTCAATGTTGTAAAAACAAACATGAAAACTTCCGGGGGGGGGGGGTACCTTTTATAGGCACTGTGTGTGTGTGTGTATACATATAATAATAACTCACACACACAGCACATAAAGTATACAGTCAAATGAAACAACGTTCCCCCAGACCAAGGTGCTCGACACAGTACATATAACTCACACACACAACACATAAAGTATACCGTCAAACGAAACAACGTTCCCCTGGACCAAGGTGCACAACACAGTACATATAACTCACACACACAACACGTAAAGTATACCGTCAAACGAAACAACGTTCCCCCGGACCAAGGTGCACGACACAGTACATATAACTCACACACACAACACATAAAGTATACCGTCAAACGAAACAACGTTCCCCCGGACCAAGGTGCACAACACAGTACATATAACTCACACACACAACACATAAAGTATACCGTCAAACGAGACAACGTTCCCCCGGACCAAGGTGCACAACACAGTACATATAACTCACACACACAACACATAAAGTATACCGTCAAACGAAACAACGTTCCCCCGGGCCAAGGTGCACAACACAGTACATATAACTCACACACACAACACATAAAGTATACCGTCAAACAAAACAACGTTCCCCCGGACCAAGGTACACAACACAGTACATATAACTCACACACACAACACATAAAGTATACCGTCACACGAAACAACGTTCCCCCGGACCAAGGTGCACAACACAGTACATATAACTCACACACACAACACATAAAGTACACCGTCAAACGAAACAACGTTCCCCCGGACCAAGGTACACAACACAGTACATATAACTCACACACACAACACATAAAGTATACCGTCAAACGAAACAACGTTCCCCCGGACCAAGGTACACAACACAGTACATATAACTCACACACACAACACGTAAAGTATACCGTCAAACGAAACAACGTTCCCCCGGACCAAGGTGCACAACACAGTACATATAACTCACACACACAACACATAAAGTATACCGTCAAACGAGACAACGTTCCCCCGGACCAAGGTACACAACACAGTACATATAACTCACACACACAACACGTAAAGTATACCGTCACACAAAACAACGTACCCCCAGACCAAGGTGCACGACACAGTACATATAACTCACACACACAACACAGAAAGTAATATTAACACAAATAAATTAACAACTAATTAGGTGCATTTACAACACAAGTTAAAATTTAAGCAGTATAACGTTACTGGCGTTTTGTGGGTGACGAGACCCGGGTTGGTGGCAGGGAGTTCAGTCGTCTCCCGGCCTCGACATTCTTCCTGTAATTATCGCGCCAGAAAGTTTTCCCTCAAGAAAACACTGCCGATCACCCCAGACCCACAGCTTAGCCAGCGGAGGGGGTGGGGGGGGGGGTAGCCAGCCCGATCTCCCGGGCGCGGTGCCGACGCCACCGGCTGGGATTACTCAGATCCACACGGAACGGCGGAACCCCTCCCGCCACGGGCAGACGCAGTCCCGCTGAGCGCTCTTGGGGAAGGGGACAACGGGAGAGTTGTTCAGTGCCGGGAGGAGCTGCACAGCCCACCGCACACCGATGGGCTGGGATCCGGGAACACTTCACACAGACAGCGCCTACAAAGCACGCGGCTGCACTTCAGAACGAGAGGTACCAGGAAAACACTTTTTTGAAGCAAGAATAGGAAACAGCAGCGCCCTAAGACTCGCGGTCTCAATACCTGTTTCATATTTATTTTTTCCTCTCTTACAGTTTGTCGTCTTTTGCGCACTGGTAGCTCGTCTGTCTTGTTAGGTGCAGATTTTCATTTATTCTGTTGCGTTACCGAGTACGACCCGCAAGAAGACGAACCTCAGGGTGGTGACATATATGTACTTTGGCAATAAATCTACTTAGACCATGAGACCATAAGACAAAGGAGCAGAAGTCATCCATTCGGCCCATCGAGTCTGCTCCGCCATTTTATCATGAGCCGATCCATTCTCCCATTTAGTCCCACTCCCCCGCCTTCTCACCATAACCTTTGATGCCCTGGCTACTCAGATACTTATCAATCTCTGCCTTAAATACACCCAATGACTTGGCCTTCACTGCCGCCCGTGGCAACAAATTCCACAGATTCACCGCCCTCTGGCTGAAAAAATTTCTTCGTATTTCTGTTCTGAATGGGCGCCCTTCAATCCTTAAGTCATGCCCTCTCGTACTAGACTCCCCCATCATGGGAAAAAACTTTGCCACATCCACTCTGTCCATGCCTTTTAACATTCGAAATGTTTCTATGAGGTCTCCCCTCATTCTTCTAAACTCCAAGGAATACAGTCCAAGAGCAGACAAATGTTCCTCATTCGTTAACCTTCTCATTCCGGGAATCATTCTAGTGAATCTTCTCTGTACCCTCTCCAACGTCAGCACATCCTTTCTTAAATAAGGAACCCAAAACTGCCCACAGTACTCCAAGTAAGGTCTCACCAGCGCCTTATAGAGCCTCAACATCACATCCCTGCTCCTATACTCTATTCCTCTAGAAATGAATGCCAACATTGCATTCGCCTTCTTCACTACCAACTCAACCTGGAGGTTAACCTTAAGAGTATCCTGCACGAGGACTCCCAAGTCCCATTGCATCTCAGAACTTTGATTTCTTTCCCCATTTAACTTTTGAGTGACCAGATTCAATCACCGACAGTCTCTTGCTGCCCCCGTCGCCTCCCTCTGGTGTTCCACCCCCCACCCCCAGCTTTTCTTTCTGTCTCTTTCACCGATTTGCGTCCCAGCTCTTTGCCGCATCCCCTCCTCTTTTCAGGTTTCACTTCTCACCTCGTGTTTCTCTCCCCGCTCCCGCCTTTCAAATCTACTCTGCAACGTTTTTTTGTTCTCCAGTCCTGCTGAAGGGTTTCGGCTCGAAACGCCAACTGTTCACTATTTTCCTGCGTGCTGCCTGGCCTGCTGAGTTCCTCCAGCATTTTTGTATGTGTTGCTCTGGATTTCCAGCATGCACAGGTCCAATTTCAGGTCATAAAACCCTTCAACCCCCGATCTATTCAGAAAAGCACGTCTGTACTCCTAGACGACAAGACACAGGAGCAGAATGAGGCCACTCGGCCCATCAGTCAGACCTGCCATCCCATCATGGCTGATTTACTATCCCTCTCAACCCCATTCTCCTGCCTCCACCCCGTCACCTTCACCATCCTGACTAATCCAGAACCTAGTCACTTGCGCCTTGAATATACCCAATGACTCGACCCCCACGGCCGCCTGTGGCAATGAATTCCACAGATTCACCACCTTCTGGCAAAAAGAAATCCCTCCTCATCTCCGTTCTAAATGGACGCCCCTCTATTCTGAGTCTGTGCCCTCTGGTCCTGGACTCCCCCACTATAGGAAACATCCTCTCTACACCCACTCTATCTGTACCCTCTGGTCCTAGACTCCCCGTCTATAGGAAGCATCTTCTTCACACCCACTCTATCTGTGTCCTCTGGTCCTAGACTCCCCCACTACAGGAAACATCCTGTCCACACCCACTCTATCTGTGTCCTCTGGTCCTAGACTCCCCCACTACAGGAAACGTCCTCTCCACACCCACTCTATCTGTGTCCTCTGGTCCTAGACTCCCCCCACTATAGGAAACATCCTCTCCACACCCATTCTATCTGTGTCCTCTGGTCCTAGGCTCCCCCACTACAGGAAACATCCTCTCCACACCCACACTATCTGTGTCCTTTGGTCCTAGACTCCCCCACTATCGGAAACATCCTCTCCACACCCACTCTATCTGTGCTCTCTGGTCAAAGACACCCTAACTATAGGGAACATCCTCTCCACATCCACTCTATCTGTGTCCTCTGGTCCTAGACTCCCCCACTACAGGAAACATCCTCTCCACACCCACTCTATCTGTGCCCTCTGGTCCTAGACTCCCCCACTACAGGAAACATCCTCTCCACACCCACTCTATCTGTGTCCTCTGGTCCTAGACTCCCCCACTATGGGAAACATCCTCTCCGCACCCACTCTATCTGTGCCCTCTGGTCCTAGACTCCCCACTACAGGAAACATCCTCTCCACATCCACTCTATCTGTGCTCTCTGCTCAAAGACACCCCGACTATAGGGAACATCCTCTCCACATCCACTCTATCCAGGCCTGACATTATTCGATATGTTTCAATGCGTTTTCACCCCTCCCCACCCCTAATTCTTTCAAACTCCAGTGGAGCCCAAGACCATCGAACGCTCTCCGTGTTAACCCTTTCGTTCCCGGGATCCTTCTTGTGAAACTCCTCTGGACCCTCTGCAATGACAGCAGAGATAAAGGTTGACAGTAGTCTAAGTGCGGTCTGACTTGTGTCTTATAAAACCTCAGCATCACATCGTTCCTTTTATACGGCGGCCCTCTCGAAGCCAATGCAAAGTTCCACTTGCAGCCCCGGGGGGTTGATGACCTCGTCAGGAACCAGTCCTTCAATCCGGGCCCACGCGCCAGTTACCTTCCCCACTGCCGGCTGTATCTGCACGCAGCCGCTCAGGGTCTCGTGCCCCAGTGCGTGTCAGTGTTTCCGGCAACACCAAGTCTTCTGGTAAGCCATTGAGGGACGCAGTGTGGAACCAACACCAAGACTGATCAAATCCACACCGAGAAACATTACCATCCTCGACTGAAGACGGAATCGCCAAGCAAGGCCAGTTAGAAGAGTGGGCTGAAAGACGGCAGATGGAGTTTAATGCTGATAAGTGTGAGGTGCTACATTTTGGTAGGACTAATCAAAATAGGACATACATGGTAAATGGTAGGGCATTGAAGAATGCAGTAGAACAGAGGGATCTAGGAATAATGGTGCATAGTTCCCTGAAGGTGGAATCTCATGTGGATAGGGTGGTGAAGAAAGCTTTTGGTCTGCTGGCCTTTATTAATCAGAGCATTGAGTTTTGGAGTTGGGATGTAATGTTGAAATTATACAAGGCATTGGTAAGGCCAAATTTGGAGTATTGAGTACAGTTTTGGTCACCGAATTAGAGGAAAAATGTCAACAAAATAGAGAGAGTACAGAGGAGATTTACGAGAATGTTACCTGGGTTTCAGTACTTAAGTTACAGAGAAAGGTTGAACAAGTTGGGTCTTTATTCTTTGGAGTGTAGAAGGTTGAGGGGGGACTTGATAGAGGTGTTTAAGATTATGAGGGGGATTGATAGAGTTGACGTGGATAGGCTTTTTCCATTGAGAGTGGGGGAGATTCAAACAAGAGGACACGAGTTGAGAGTTAAAGGGCAAAAGTTTAGGGGTAACATGAGGGGGAACTTCTTTACTCAGAGAGTGGTAGCTGTGTGGAACGAGCTTCCAGCAGAAGTGGTTGAGGCAGGTTCAATATTGTCATTTAAAGTTAAATTGGATAGATATATGGACAGGAAAGGAATGGAGGGTTATGGGCTGAGTGCAGGTCGGTGGGACTAGGTGAGAGTAAGAGTCTGGCACGGACTAGAAGGGCCGAGATGGCCTGTTTCTGTGCTGTAATTGTTATATGGTTATATGGATATAACCTGCAAGACATGGTGTGAAGCCAACACCAAGACTGATCAAATCCACACTGAGAAACATTAACATCCTCGACCGAAGTAGGGATCTCCAAGCAAGTTCTGGTCAGCTATTTCCCTGCAGGACATGAACTGAGTGACGCGTTGTGGAGCCAGGTCTGCTACCACAAAGTGTCCATGGATTAAGGCTTTCCTGTTCAGACTCTGTGTACAAAGTGCCCATTACGGTATCAGGAACTCTGTAATGGGCAACTGGGGGTGTTGGGCAGGCAATCCCGGAGACGCAGCAACGTCCAACTATGTGGGAGGGAGGGAAGAGGCTCACTTGGCAGTTACCTCGATGCATTTTGGGCATGCTGTGTTGGCGCCAGAACGTGCGACAACTCTTGTGGGCCGGCCCCAGCGCATGCTGATGGGTGTTATTGCAAACGACGCATTTCACTGACAAGAGAGAATGTGCAGATGCTGGAAATGCAGACACACACACACACACACACAAAATGCTGGAGGAACTCAGCAGGTCAGGCAGCTGGACCCCTGTCGTAGGGTTGTGGCCCAAAATGTCGACTGAATACTCTTTTCCCGTACACAGCCTCTCGGACAGCAAGCCTCGTGTAGCGCCTCCTCGCTGGCGACACACACACGGAAACTGAACTCCTCTCGGACTCGAGCTGAACTACAGGGGACGGGGAGGAGGTCCGGCCCCTGCACGACGTAGCACGCAGGCCCACCGGCGTGCGGACATGCCTCGGTGCTCGTGAACCAGATCCCCGGCTACGGGTAAATAGCCCCCACCGCCTTGCGGGCAGCCTCGGGGAGAGACGAAGGTCTACGGGAGTTAAACCCAGACAGCAAATCCGGAGTGGAGCCCCTGATGTCATTGAACATCCTCCCGGCAGCTCCTGCAGCCGAGCTGGTGACAAACGTATTGCTTCATAAGCTTTCCTTCGGGCTACACCGGTGAG
>NW_027275251.1:27500-63961 GCF_030028105.1 Mobula birostris
GGGTCTGGAGAGAGGATTTGGCAAGTGATGGGGAACGGGTAACTGTGATTAAGCTTCTTGCTGCCCCTGTAATGAGGGAGGGGGTAGGTGACAGCTGGTGGGGATCTGAAGATGTCGAAATAAGGACCTCGACTGGGGTGGTGGGGCGTACGGGGTAAACTCGAACAAGCGACGCTGCGGACAGTAAAGTCGAAAGAGCGAGCTGCTGGCCTTCCCTCCTGTCCGTGGCAGGAGTGATATCTCTCCCCCTCGTTGGTGAGAGAGAGCGAGAGAAAGAGCCCTGTCTGTGACGTCGAAGTGTTGGGACAGAGAGTAGTTTTTTGATGGACTCCAGATCACGGGTCTCTTTGAGGGGGGGCTTTGCCATCGCTTGCATGGTGGGTGCTGGGGTGGGGGGGGTGGTTTGATGTTTTTGCCGTTGCTTGTGCATGGGGTGGGGGGTTGACTTGGGTTTCTGACATTCTCTCTCATTCATTCTTTGGGTTTTTTTTCCCTTTCTCGTTCCGTGGCTGTCCGCGGAGAGTAAGAATTTTAGGTTGTATGCCGCGTACGTTCTCTGACGTAAAACGGGAACCGTTTAGCCTCGCTTGATGGCGGTTGGAGCTCCTCTCTGACGCCGTGATTGGTGGAGGGAGCACAGGATAGAGGACGCAGGGAAGGATGAGGGATCGGTGGCGGTTTGAGCGATGTCAGGCACACAGCCTCGATGCTAGGCAGAAGCGGGCGAATGGAGAACGCGCCCCAGACCTTGCAGCTCCTCGTCCCCCTTCATCCACTTGATCTCGGCAGCCGGCTTGCTGCCGCTGGTGCTGCACGTGAACTCCACCTCCGCCCCTTCATTCACCACGTCCTTGTCGGCATCGATGGTCGGGGTCTCGGGCGGGACTGCCGGAGGGAAGAGGAAGACGGGCTTTAGACGAAGAGCAGGCAGATGGATAGTTACCACCGATGCTCCCTCCGAGGCGTCAACCTTTCGCTCTCAGGGGGCAAAGGAATTGCACAGAGAATTTTTTTGTCGAGGTTAGCTTTAGGACCCGGGGGTATTCCACTGTACTACTGCCACAAAAAAAATTCATGCAATGTGTGTGTGATGTTAACCTGATTCTGATACGGGTCTCTACTGTGGACGGAGAGTGGGAAGTGGGGCAGGGAGAGGGGAATCCTAGTTGTGAAAAGGGGAAGGGAGAGGGGAATCATGGTTGGGAAAAGGGGAAGGGAGAGGGGGAATCATGGTTGGGAAAAGGGGAAGGGAGAGGGGGAATCATGGTTGTGAAAAGGGGAAGGGAGAGGGGGAATCATGGTTGGGAAAGGGGAAGGGAGAGGGGAATCATGGTTGGGAAAAGGGGAAGGGAGAGGGGAATCATGGTTGGGAAAAGGGGAAGGGAGAGGGGGAATCATGGTTGGAAAAGGGGAAGGGAGAGGGGAATCATGGTTGGGAAAAGGGGAAGGGAGAGGGGAATCATGGTGGGAAAAAGGGGAAGGGAGAGGGGAATCATGGTTGGGAAAAGGGGAAGGGAGAGGGGAATCATGATTAGAAAAAGGGGAATGGAGAGGGGAAAAATGGTTGGGAAAAGGGGAATGGAGAGGGGAAAAATGGTTGGGAAAAGGGGAAGGGAGAGGGGGAATCATGGTTGGGAAAAGGGGAAGGGAGAGGGGAATCATGGTTGGGGAAAAGGGGAAGGGAGAGGGGGAATCATGGTTGGGAAAAGGGGAAGGGAGAGGGGGAATCATGGTGGGAAAAAGGGGAAGGGAGAGGGGAATCATGGTGGGAAAAAGGGGAAGGGAGAGGGGAATCATGGTTGGGAAAAGGGGAAGGGAGAGGGGAATCATGATTAGAAAAAGGGGAATGGAGAGGGGAAAAATGGTTGGGAAAAGGGGAATGGAGAGGGGAAAAATGGTTGGGAAAAGGGGAAGGGAGAGGGGAATCATGGTTGGGAAAAGGGGAAGGGAGAGGGGAATCATGGTTGGGGAAAAGGGGAAGGGAGAGGGGGAATCATGGTTGGGAAAAGGGGAAGGAAGAGGGAAATCATTGTTGAGGAAAAGGGGAAGGGAGAGGGGAATCGTGGTTGGGAAAAAGGGAAGCGAGAGGGAAGCAGCAGAGAGGCATTCTGTAATGATCAGTTAAGCAATTGCCTAAGTCTTCTGGCACATTACAGTCGTTTGAGTTGTCTCTGACATTTCCTTGACATATGTCAGCAATAATAAATCCGATTCTGGTGCGGACTCCTCTGACCTGTGATGGACGTGCTCCTGCAGGAGATTCAGGCTGCTGCCAAGCTCTATGTGCTCCGAAACACGCTGCAGTGTGCAATTGAACACCAGGCAATTAATACAATTTCATCCATCACACCTCAGATAATATAACTCTCCTCTGAAAACGAGCGCCGCGTACGAAAGCTGGTTGCGGATGTCTGCTGCGGCGGAGTCTGTAAATTCCCTGCGGTTGCTGTGGCGATGATGTTCCGTGTCATGTATCCCATCATCCTCAGTCCCTGACACCAGAAGGACTGATGTGGGGGGTGGTGGTGGTAAGTGGGGGTGGGGGGGGGGGTGCACAAGAGCACGTTGCCAAAGTTACCCGTCGTGTCAAAGCCATGCGGGTAGCTACCGTCTTCTGTTCACCAGGGGTTGGGGTGGCTGAATGTTACCCCCTCCCCTGGCACAGCCACTCCCTGGTTTGTGGGGAGGGGTTGGGGTGGGGTGGTGGCCAAGAAAATCAAAATACATCTTCTCCTTCCGGTAAAAACATCCTTCCCTCCATTCCACTCTTCTTCAAATCCCCACTTCGATTTCTTACCTCTTCTCCTCACTTGCCCATCACCTCCCCCTGGTGTCCCTCCTCCTTCCCTTTCTCCCACGGTCCACTCTCCTCTCCGATCAGATTCCTTCCTCTCCAGCCCTTTACCTTTCCCACCCGTCACCTCCCCCTGGTGTCCCTCTTCCTTCCCTTACTCCCACAGTCCACTCTCCTCTCCGATCAGATTCCTTCCTCTCCAGCCCTTTACCTTTCCCACCCATCACCTCCCCCTGGTGTCCCCCCTCCTTCCCTTTCTCCCATGGTCCACTATCCTCTCCGATCAGATTCCTTCCTCTCCAGCCCTTTACCTTTCCCAACCATCACCTCCCCCTGGTGTCCCTCCTCCTTCCCTTTCTCCCACGGTCCACTCTCCTCTCTGATCAGATTCCTTCCTCTCCAGCCCTTTACCTTTCCCACCTTTCGGCTTCCCAGCTCTTTACGTCACCCTTCACTCTCCCCTCTCCCGGTTTCACCCATCACCTGCCACCTTGAACTTCCTCCGCTCCCCCGGACTTCTCACTCTGACTCCTCATCTTTCTTTTCCCCCAATCCTGATGGAGGGGCTTATCCCGAAACACCAAGTGTTTACTCTTTTCTATAGATACTGCCCTGCCTATTGAGTTCCTCCAGCATTTTGTGTGTGTGTGTGTGTCTGTGTGTGTGTGTGTGTGTGTGTGTGTGTGTGTGTGTGTGTGTGTGTGTGTGTCTGTGTGTGTGTGTGTGTGTGTGTGTGTGTGTGTGTGTGTGTGTGTGTGTGTTGCTCTGGGACTTCCAGCATCTGCAGATTTCCCTTTGCGTGTGGGCCCTTGTGGAAGATGCCGGGATTGAACTCCCGACCCTGACGCTCTGCGCTGTAAGAGCGCCGGGCTAACCTCTGTGCTACCGTTGGCGTATCTTGGTGCACGCTGCTGCAGTAATCTGCTCTACTGATATAATGAACCCCTACACTGACAAGAACATCACAGCGTACTTCGCAAGTGATTGACAGAGCAATCAAAAGAAAACAGCGTTGTCAAATTTACAATGCATCTCCGGTGTATAAGGAGGAGAAATAATGCCAAATGTGACAATGTTACAAAGCAGAAGTTTAAATGGGGGTTTACTGGCATAGATATCTTATGAAATGTCAAACATTATAACTTGAGTGGCTTACTCATTCGACAGATTTCTCAATCCTCCAGTCGCACGTTCGTCCTGCAGAAACCCGAAACTTATTTCCAGAGATACGCCAGGTATCTCCCAACTGCAGATGAGAAACGAGGCTGAGGATGAATGGCTGTATTCATTCAAAAAAAAGGGAAAAGATTTGCGCACAGCACAAGATTGTTGCGCGTACTGGCCGTTACAAGTTCGAGGGAACTTTGATCAGCGGTGGGTGGGAAAAGCAGTTCCGACTTCCTGGGCGTCAACACCTGTGGAGATCTAACCTGGCCCCAACAAACAGCCGCACTTCATTGAGAGCTCGAGGATGTTTGGTATCAAAGACCCTTTACGGCTGTAAACTTCGCCAGCCCCATCACAGGCACTAGCCATTGAGAACGTCTTCGGAAGACGGCTCAAAAGAAGATGACATTCCTCATTCAGGACCCCCATCAGCCCAGGGCGTGCTCTCATGGCTACCATCAAGGAGGTACACACACTTAACACTTAAGGAATAGCTTCTTCCCCTCTACCATTGAATTCCAGAGCGTTCCACAAGCTTATGAAATCTCACTCGCTAATTTTGCTCTCTTTTTGGCCGCGTTGCAGATTTCACCCA
The DNA here is from genome assembly GCF_030028105.1 of Mobula birostris. Taxonomy (NCBI): domain Eukaryota; kingdom Metazoa; phylum Chordata; class Chondrichthyes; order Myliobatiformes; family Myliobatidae; genus Mobula; species Mobula birostris. Next base: position 32,057 of record NW_027275251.1, read on the forward strand.
CAGAAATGCCGCTCACCAGATATAAATATATATATTTTTTTTGTGTGCGCGCGTTCGGCGCCACTCTCTGCAAACTTGCGGGTGAAAGATACTCAGACCACCCCATCTGGCACCAGCGATCATTGCACAGACAAAGTCGCTCAGATCACATTTCCTCCCCCATTCTAAGGTTTGGTCCGAACCTCTTGGCTGCGCCCACGTGATTCGGTGCGCGGGGCTGCTGCCACGTGATTGGCTGATTAGAGATGTGCGTCAGCGAGCCGGTGTTCCGCCTGCGCCCGATGAGGTGGCCGCTGAGTGGCTCCCAGTGATCACGAACCCCATTCTGGTTTGGAGCCGACGCCTCACCGCTCCAGAGAGACCCGGGCTCGACCCTGACTTCTGCGTGGAGTTCTCACATTCTCCTTGTAACCCCGTGACCCTGCTTCTCCTCTCACATCCGAAGGCGTGCAGGGTGCTAACCAGCAGGAGGGGGTGCGTGGCTGGAGAACTGAGGGAGGCTGAGTTGGATACGGGTGCCCCTCATTGGTCGGGATGGACCATAGACGTCTACGCTGCGTACAGACGCCAGGGCAGTACGATACAGGGAGCAAGCTGTCGCCCGTGCAGCAGGGCACCCTCTCTCCATGTAGCTGATGAATCTAAAACAGGGCCTCCCAACATTTTTTATGCCCTGAACCCCGACATTAATCAAGGGGTTCATGAACCCCACCTTGGGAAACTCTGATCTAAAGGAACGGCAGAGACCCGATACAGTTTGGCACCAGGAGTTGCCAGTCGGCGTTGAACTCAACGTCGGACTGCCTCAGGGACCCCAGCTCCGGACTTTTCCCTCGGGGTTCACTCCCGAAGCCTTCCCCCCGTGAGCGGGGACACTGTGGGTACATTCTGTACATACAAGAATCGACTCTTTCATAACATTTGGAAAAGACAAAGACAAAATAAACACCTGGGGAATTGGGACAATAGCTGTCAGTGACTACGCACCTATATATTTATCTGTTGATTTTGACCTACAACCAAAGAATACCGTTTGGAAACTAAACTCAAGTCTACTCAATGATCCCTACTTTTAGGAACAACTTAAAAAAGAAATTGGTCTTTACCTAGAATTCAATGATGATGGACAGATTTCACCTCCCATACTCTGAAGGCTGTCTTAAGAGGGAAAATTATAGCGATATCTTCATATGAGAAAAAAATAAGGAATAAAACATTAGAGTAATTACAAAATAGACTGAAGGAACTGAAAAAGAAAACAAATCGAATTTGGCACAGGATACGTTAGAGGAAATTTTAAAAATTAGGAATGAAATTAATAGTTTGGTTACGCAAGAAATCAGGAAAAATTTAATGTTTCTGAAACAGAGACACTGTGAAAGTGGATCTAAGTCTACAACTGAAGAAAAAGATAGTAAAAAATACAATTCATAGAATTAGGGATCCAAGAACAAAAATGATAAAAAATAAGCTAAGTGAAATTCAAGAAGCTTTTGAAATGTTTTATAAAACTCTATATTCCAAAGTTCCAGGGGGAAGCATAACCCAAATTGACACTTTCCTGAATTCTCTAGAGTTACCCACTTTAAGCGAAGGAACAAAATAGAACGATGATTGCTGACATAACTGAAGCTGAACTAAAAACTACAATTGGTAGGCTTAAATTAAGCAAGTCACCAGGATCAGATGGGTATACGGCAGAGTGGTATCAAGAGTTTAGAAGTGAGTTAATTCCTGTCTTACTACCCACACTGAACTGGGCTCTAAAAAAGGCACAAATGCCACCCAGCTGGAAGGAAGCGATAATCTCAGCTATACTGAAAGAAGGCAAGGATAAAATGGAATGTGGGTCATTTAGACCAATATCCGTTCTTAATGTGGATTGTAGATTATTTACCTCCATCATGGCCAAACGATTAGAAGAGTTTCTACCCATACTGATACATAAGGATCAGACAGCTTTTATACAACAATGCCAAACACAAGGCAATATACGAAGGACACTTCACATTATGGATCATACACAAAAAAATAAAATCGAAGCAATAACGATAAGCGTGGACGCTGAAAAGGCATTTGATTCGGTTAATTGGAATTTTCTTTACAGAGTTTTACACAGATTTGGTTTCCATGACACAATTATTAAAACTATACAGGCACTATACGACAACCCTACTGCTAGGATTAAAATCAATGGATATTTATCTAATAGTTTTACCCTAGAAAGGGACACGAAATGGGGTTGTGCATGGTCACCGCTACTTTTCGCATTATATCTGGAACCATTAGCTCAACACATCAGACAAAATGAAGATATCAGGGTAATTACTATTAAAGGGACAGAGCATAAATTGGCTTGTTACGCAGATAACATTTTGATCTATCTAGGGCAACCAGCATACTCTTTACCTAAATTGATGCAATCCTTTGAACAATATGGTCAATTATCAGGATACAACATAGATAAAACCCAATTACTTTCATATAACTATAGCCCACCAAAAGAAATCGAAAGTCGATAACCCTGGGCATGGCAAACAGAGTCTTTCAAATATTTGGGCATCATTATGCCAAAGGATTTGGCAAAATTATCAGAATGCAATTATCAGCCTATATATAAAAAAAAAATTAAGGAAGATATAACAAGGTGGAACCTAATTCCTTTTTTCAGTCTCAGTTCAAGGATTGAATCTGTTGAAATGAATATATTGCCCAGACTATTAAATCTCTTTCAGACCCTATCAATAGAGATTAATCAGAATCAATTCAATGAATGGAACAAAATGTTATCAAGATATATATGGCAAGGTAAAAGGCCTAGAGTTTGTCTCAAAACTTTGCAATTAGCCAAGGAAAAGTGGGGATGGGGCCTACCTTCTCTTAGAGATTATTATTTTGCAGCACAGTTGAGAGCCGTGATATGCTGGTGCAATCCAACATATGACGCTCAATGGAAAAACACTGAGGAGAGGATACTTCCCATCCCCATACAGGCAATTTTGGTTGATAACAACCTACAAAGTTACATAAATACTATTGATAACCCATGGGTGAAATAGACTCTTAAAATATGGAAAACTATTATAAAAGAATATAAACTAGAGGGAGACATTGCAATTCTTAAATGGTGTGCATATGACTTGGATTTTACGCCGAATAAACTGGATGCTAGATTTAAGGACTGGACAGCTAAAGGAATAACAGTTCTTTGCAATATAATGAAAGAAAGAACACTGTTCAGTTTTGAAATGCTCAAAGAGAAACACTTATTAGAAAAACAAGACTTCTATCGGTATCTACAGATGCGACGGTATGTTAATAGGATGGTTAAAAACGTAACCAAGGCAAGTAGATGTCTGATAGCGCTATTTAGAAAAGCATATAATTCAGATAATGGTAGTAGAATCATTTCAAGTGTGTATAAGGGTTTATCAAATTTTAAAACACATTCGACTTCATACAAATGGGAGAAGGAAGGAGGGATAATTATATCTGAGGAAGACTGGACAGTAATATGGAGGTATCAATGGAAGTGTACCAGTTCACAGAAATGGAGAGAGTTCGGGTGGAAAAACTTGACAAGATATTTTATTACGCCCTCTCAGAAATCCCATTATGATAGTAACCTCCTTATTTGCTGGAGAAACTGTGGAAATCAAAATGCAAACCATTATCATATTTTCTGGGAATGCCCCGTTACCAAAGACTATCGGAGTGGGATACACAATGCCCTACAAGACATCTTTAAATGTGAAATACCCTTAGGGAGTAAGACCATATATTTTGGGTATGTACCTCAAGAACAGTTGAAAAGAGATAAATACTTAATGAATGTACTGCTGGTGGCTGGTAAAATGACCCTTACCAGGAACTGGTTATCACAGGAGCCCAACTTTAGATGTATGGATGGAAATTATAATGGACATTTACAAAATGGAGAAGATAACAGCATCTGTTAATCTTAAGTTGGAACAATTTGATTCATACTGGAAAAAATGGATTAACTACATAACACCTCATAGGCCTGATTTTATTCTCACAAGTCAATGAATATGTTGTAAAAAAAATCACTCCCTACTCTGTACATAGTTTTCTTCTTTTGATTGTTCTCTCTTTCCTCTCTTTTCTATAAGTGTATACCTCAGATAAATATTACGTGGAGATTTGTGGCAAATATGATTATATGATATATATGTACAGTATCTGAAATACATCTTATGGAAATGTTTCTTTGGTGATGAACTTCAGTAAAAAATAAATTGCAAAACAAAGAACCTTAAGTTAGTGGTGACATGTACGTACACTGATTAATAAGTTGCACTTTAAACTCTGACCTGCAAACTGAAAGAAGAAATTGTGGATTTGCGTGCTTTTAACAAGGACCCTGCACCCTCCGCCCCTGTACGTCCGGGAGAAGTTGTGGTGAGGCAAGGGTCAACGTAAGGCCCAGATGACGATAGGTTGCGGACAGAGTGCAGACTGTCCAGGCAAGGGTTAACAGAATGCCCAGGCTCTCTGCAGCCCACACAAGTAGGTCTCTGAAGGGCAGAGTTTCCATTGGAATAGCAGATCACCAGGGTCATTTCGCTCACTGGAGATGACGCTAAGGTTGCGAAATACACACACCAATTAAAGGACAATTGGTGCACGAACTTCAATGTGTCAGGCGTCAGCCTGAAGTTTCAATTGACTTTTACCTCCCGCCTGCATTGTAAATGGCAATTGTTTCCGCAAGTAAAGGACTTGAGCACGCACAGTTGACCGGATGGTCAATAACCGTAACTGCTAGTCAGTTCTGTGTGCACACGGCATTTTCCTCCTGCTCAAAGAGCTCGGGTCGGCGTGGCTGACGGGCGGTCGCGCTGTTCTCCCTGCGGACAAGGAGGGCAAAGCACGCTCGAGGAACGAGGGTGGGTTTTCTGGGTCCTGCTCGTCGGTGCCCAGCGCAGGGTCAAGTGTGCGCAAAGGATATTGGGAATGGCCAGGGTGGCGCGCCGCGGGAGGGGTGGGGGACGGTGGTACGGGTGCAGGGACACCCCGCCCTGAGACACCAGGCAAGGTCATTTGGGTCAGTGGATGCCAAACAATCGGTTTATTGATCATTACAGAATGTCTCTCTGGTGCTTCCCCTCTCCCTTCCCCTTTTCCCAACCATGATTTCTCTCTCCCTCCCCCTTTTCCCAACCATGATTCCTCTCTCCCTTCCCCTTTTCCCAACCATGATCCCCCTCTCCCTTCCCCCTTTCCCAACCATGATTCCCCTCTCCCTTCCCCTTTCCCCAACCATGATTCCCCTCTCCCTTCCCCTTTTTACCAACCATGAATCCTCTCTCCCTTCCCCTTTTCCCAACCATGAATCCTCTCTCCCTTCCCCTTTTCCCAACCATGACTCCCCTTTCCCCAACCATGATTCGCCTCTCCCTTCCCCTTTTCCCAACCATGATGCCCCTCTCCCTTCCCCTTTTCCCAACCATGACTCCCCTCTCCCTTCCCCTTTTCCCAACCATGATTCCCCCTCTCCCTTCCCCTTTTCCCCAACGATGAATCCTCTCTCCCTTCCCCTTTTCCCAACCATGATTCCCCCACTCCCTTCCCCTTTTCCCAACCAGGATTCCCCTCTCCCTTCCCCTTTTCCTCAACCATGATTCCCCTCTCCCTTCCCCTTTTCCCAACCATGACTCTCCTCTCCCTTCCCCCTTCCCCAACCATGATTTCCCTCTCCCTTCCCTTTTCCGCAACCATGATTCCCCTCTCCCTTCCCCTATTCCCAACCATGATTCCCCTCTCCCTTTCCCTTTTCCCAACCACGATTCCCCTCTCCCTTCCCTTTTCCCCAACCACGATTCCCCTCTCCCTTTCCCTATTCCCAACCATGATTCCCCTCTCCCTTCCCCTTTTCCCAACCATGATTCCCCTCTCCCTTCCCCTTTTCCCAACCATGATTCCCCCTCTCACTTCCCCTTTTCCCAACCATGGTTCTCCTCTCTCTTCCCCTTTTCCCAACCATGATTCCCCCTCTCACTTACCCTTTTCCCAACCATGATTCCCCTCTCCCTTCCCCTTTTCCCAACCATGATTCCCCCTCTCCCTTCCCCTTTTCCCAAACATGATTCCCCTCTCCCTTCCCCTTTTCCCAACCATGAATCCTCTCTCCCTTCCCCTTTTCCCAACCATGACTCCCCTTTCCCCAACCATGATTCGCCTCTCCCTTCCCCTTTTCCCAACCATGATGCCCCTCTCCCTTCCCCTTTTCCCAACCATGACTCCCCTCTCCTTTCCCCTTTTCCCAACCATGATTCCTCCCCTCCCTTCCCCTTTCCCCAACCATGGTTCCCCTCTCTCTTCCCCTTTTCCCAACCATGATTCTCCCTCTCCCTTCCCCTTTTCCCAACCATGATTCCCCTCTCCCTTCTGCTTTTCCCAACCATGATTCCCCTCTCTCTTCCCCTTTTTCCAACCATGATTCCCCCTCTCCCTTCCCTTTTCCCAACCATGAATCTCCTCTCTCTTCCGCTTTTCCCAACCATGATTCCCCTCTCCCTTCCCCTTTTCCCAACCATGATTCCCCTCTCCCTTCCCATTTTCCCAACCATGATTCCCCCTCTCCCTTCCCCTTTTCCCAACCATGATTCCCCTCTCCCTTCCCCTTTTCCCAACCATGATTCCCCTCTCCCTTCCCCTTTTCCCAACCATGATTCCCCCTCTCACTTCCCCTTTTCCCGACCAAGATTCCCCTCTCCCTTCCGCTTTTCCCAACCATGATTCCCCTCTCTCTTCCCCTTTTTCCAACCATGATTCCCCTCTCCCTTCCCCTTTTCCCAACCATGATTCCCCTCTCCCTTCCCCTTTTCCCCAACCATGACTCCCCTCTCCCTTCCCATTTTCCCATCCATGATTCCCCCTCTCCCTTCCCCTTTTCCCAACCATGATTCCCCTCTCCCTTCCCCTTTTCCCAACCATGATTCCCCTCTCCCTTCCCCTTTTCCCAACCATGATTCCCCCTCTCCCTTCCCCTTTTCCCAACCTTGATTCCACTCTCCCTTCCCCTTTTCCCAAACATGATTCCCCTCTCCTTTCCTCTTTTCCCAACCATGATTCCCCCTCTCCGTTCCCATTTGCTCAACCATGATTCCCCTCTCCCTTCCCCTTTTGCCCAACCATGATTCCCCCTCTCACTTCCCCTTTTCCCAACCATGATTCCCCCTCTCCCTTCCCCTTTTCCCAACCATGGTTCCCATCTCTCTTCCCCTTTTCCGAACCATGATTCCCCTTTCCCTTCCCCTTTTCCCAACCACGATTCCCCCTCTCCCTTCCCCTTTTCCCAACCATAATTCCCCTCTCCCTTCTGCTTTTCCCCAACCATGATTCCCCTCTCCCTTCCCCTTTTCCCTACCATGATTCCCCCTCTCCCTGCCCCCCTTCCCAATCACAGTCCACAACGGAGACCCATATCAGAATCAGGTTTATCATCACTCACAAATATCATGAAATTTGTGTTTTTTTTTGTGGCAGCAGTACAGTGCAATACATAAAATTACTACAGTACTGTGGAAAGGTTGCAGGCACCCCAGTTATATATATATTTGCAAGGTTCTGTAACTGGATGTGCTGTGTGTGACTGTTTGTACTGGTTTATTTTTTAACCTTGTCCCCTGGAGGAATATTGTTTGGTTTGCCTGTGTAGGTGTGGACGGTTGACTGGCAATTAATCTTGAACTTGGACCTGGACGTCAATCCTTGCGTCAAACAGAAGAGGATTAGAATACGGGAGGGGAGAGCGGAGGACCGGGACCCCCGAACGCTCGGCCGCTCGCAACCCCGCAGAGGGGAGGCCACTCACCCAGAACCGTGATGGTCGCGTAGGCTTCCTGCGGAGGGTCGGTGTAGAGCTGGCAGACGTACTTCCCCTCGTCGACCAGGGACACGTTGGAGAGCGAGACCCGCAGCTCGCTGCTGGAGAAGTTCACCAGCTGGAACCTGTTGTCCTTCAGAGCTGCAAGGGGGAAGGGCGGCATGGGTTCATCACCAGCAAGGGGAGCGGGGCCATTCGGCCCATCGAGTCTGCTCCCCCGACTTACTATCCCCCCAACCTCATTCCCCTGATGAACTCGTCGACTTACATTTTAAACATAGACAAAGACCCTCTGGTTGAAGAAATTCCTCCTCATCTCCACTCTAAATGGACGTCTCACTATTCTGAGGCTGTGCCCTCTGGTCCTAGACTCCCCCACTATAGGAAACATCGTCTCCACACCCACTCTATCTGTGTCCTCTGGTCCTAGACTCCCCCACTACAGGAAACATCCTCTCCACACCCACTCTATCTGTGTCCTCTGGTCCTAGACTCCCCCACTATAGGAAACATCCTCTCCACACCCACTCTATCTGTGTCCTCTGGTCCTAGACTCCCCCACTATAGGAAACATCCTCTCCACACCCACTCTATCAGTGCCCTCTGGTCCTAGACTCCCCCACTACAAAAAACATCCTCTCCACACCCACTCTATCTATACCCTCTGGTCCTAGACTCCCCCACTATAGGAAACATCCTCTCCACACCCACTCTATCTATACCCTCTGGTCCTAGACTCCCCCACTATAGGAAACATCCTCTCCACACCCACTCTATCTTTGCCCTCTGGTCCTAGACTCCCCCACTACAAAAAACATCCTCTCCACACCCACTCTATCAGTGCCCTCTGGTCCTAGGCTCCCCCACTGTAGGAAACATCCTCTCCACACCCACTCTATCTGTGTCCTCTGGTCCTAGACTCCCCCACTATAGGAAACATCCTCTCCACATCCACTCTATCTGTGCCCTCTGGTCCTAGACTCCCCCACTATGGGAAACATCCTCTCCACATCCACTCTATCTGTGCCCTCTGGTCCTAGACTCCCCACTACAGGAAACATCCTCTCCACATCCACTCTATCTGTGCCCTCTGGTCCTAGACTCCCCCACTACAGGAAACATTCTCTCCACACCAACTGTATCTGTGCCCTCTGGTCCTAGACTCCCCCACTACAGGAAACATCCTCTCCACATCCACTCTATCTGTGCTCTCTGGTAAGAGACTCCTCCACTATAGGAAACATCCTCTCCACATCCACTCTATCCGTGCCCTCTGGTCCTAGACTCCCCCACTACAGGAAACATCCTCTCCACATCCACTCTATCTGTGTCCTCTGGTCCTAGACTCCCCCACTATAGGAAACATCCTCTCCACATCCACTCTATCTGTGTCCCCTGGTCCTAGACTCCCCCACTATAGGAAACATCCTCTCCACACCCACTCTATCTGTGTCCTCTGGTCCTAGACTCCCCCACCATAGGAAACATCCTCTCCACACCCACTCTATCTGTGCCCTCTGGTCCTAGACACCCCCAGTACAGGAATCATCCCCTCCACACCCACTCTATCTGTGCCCTCTGGTCCTAGACTCCCCCACTATAGGAAACATCCTCTCCACACCCACTCTATCTGTGTCCTCTGGTCCTAGACTCCACCACTACAGGAAACATCCACTCCACATCCACTCTATCTGTGCCCTCTGGTCCTTGACTCCCCCACTATAGGAAACATCCTCTCCACACCCACTCTATCTGTGCCCTCTGGTCCTTGACTCCCCCACTATAGGAAACATCCTCTCCACACCCACTCTATCTGTGTCCTCTGGTCCTAGACTCCCCCACTACAGGAAACATCCACTCCACATCCACTCTATCTGTGTCCTCTGGTCCTAGACTCTCCACTATAGGAAATATCCTCTCCACATCCACCCTATCTGTGTCCTCTGGTCCTAGACTCCACCACTACAGGAAACATCCACTCCACACCCACTCTATCTGTGCCCTCTGGTCCTAGACTCCCCCACTACAGGAAACATCCACTCCACATCCATTCTATCTGTGTCCTCTGGTCCTAGACTCCCCCACTATAGGAAATATCCTCTCCACATCCACTCTATCTGTGCCCTCTGGTCCTAGACTCTCCACTATAGGAAATATCCTCTCCACATCCACTCTATCTGTGCCCTCTGGTCCTAGACTCCCCCGCTATAGGAAACATCCTCTCCACACCCACTCTATCTGTGTCCTCTGGTCCTAGACTCCTCCACTGCAGGAAACATTCTCCCCAAATCCACTCTATCTAGGCCTTTCAATATTAGGTAGGTTTCAATGAGATCCCCCCATCTCATTCTCCTAGTACGGACCCAGAGCCGTCAAATGTTCCCGCCTCATTAAATCTTTCATTCCCAGGATAATTCTGGTGAACCTCCTCTAGATCCTCCCCAATGCCAGGACATCTTTACCTAAGTAAGGAGCCCAAAACTGCTCACAATACTCCAAGTGTGGCCTGACACAAGCCTTATAAGGCCTCAGCATCTCATCCTTGACTATATGCCCGATCTTAACTGTAAAAAAGTTTTATCAGCAATAACTGATTTTAAAAAATATATACATGACTCTGTTGGACACCTAAAGATGGAGGTACAGGAGCCTCAGGACCCACACCACCAGGTTCAGGGACAGTTATTGGGTAGTCTCGATTCTGTTAGGTTTCTTGTGTTTACGTGAATGCCCACAAGAAAATGCATCTCGGGTTTGTACAGGGTGACAAACACGGTGTGCGCTTCGACAATAAACCTCCGCTCAATTTGGACTGGGAGACGTACGTCGGACTTCCCTGAAGTAAATGGTCTGTCGACTCGGATTCAGCAGCTGGATGACCGAGTCGTCGTTGTTCTTGACACGGCAGCTGATCGTGGCCACCCCGCCCTCCACTACCTCCACGTCGTCCGTCTCCAGGTTCTGCGCGTCAACTGCACCGGAGAGAAGAGACCCGTTAGAATCTGGGCGAACCGCGACGGCCGCCGACAGGCAGAGCGCCCGCGTGACGCGCGCGGGGCGTCACCCCGAACACCGCCCTCCTCCCCGGTCGCAGAGCAGGGCTGACCTCCGACATCGCGAGTCCCCACGGCCCCACGGCGACCCCTGCCTCTGACAGCCATCTGTGATGCAGCAGTGGGGTCAGCTGAAGGAAACACCAGCTGAATGGTATCAGGGACACAGACACAGACACACCCACACCCACACACATACACACAGAAACACACAAACACAGTCACACATACACACATAAACACACACCAAACACAAACACATGCACAGAAACACACACCCAAACACACACACACTCAGAGACACACACACACACACACACACACACACACACACAGAAACACACAAACACAGAGAGAAACACACCAAACACAAACAGAAGCACAGAGGAACACACACACACACACACTCACACACACACCAAAATACAGTCACACATACACACATAAACACACACCCAAAAACACACGCACACACACACACACACACAGAAACACACAAACACAGTCACACATACACACATAAACACACACCAAACACAAACACATGCACAGAAACACACACCCAAAAACACACACACACACTCTCTCTCTCTCACAAACACACACATTCATGCGATGCACACAGAAACACACACAGATGCAAAAAACACACCCAAACACAAACACAAACAAATACAAACACTCAAGCAGACATACAGAAACACACACACATACACACAGAAACACAAACACACACTCATGAACAGACAAACACACACAGACACATGCACACACACACACACAAACAGACAACATACGTCCAACAGTCCATGTGTAATCGCAGCTTAGCAATGGTTTATCTGATGCTGCTCGGTCAGACCTTGGATCGCGACAGGAATGAGTCCAGAACAGGAAGGAACCACATCATCACAGACAGACTGAACACACCGTCACTGACAGAATCACACCACCACAGACGGGCCATACACACACTCACTGACAAACCAACACCATCACTGACAGATCTACACCATCACTGACAGACCAACCACAGCATTGTCAGACCGTACACACAGTCATTCACAGACCCACACCCTCACCGACAAAACAACACCATTACTGACAGACCGTACGCACCGTCACTGACAGACCCACACCGTCACTGACAGACCATACACACCGTCACTAACAGAACCACACAGTCACTGACAGACCCACACCATCACTGACAGACCGTACACACCGTCACTAACAGAAACGCACAGTCACTGACAGACCGTACACACTGTCACTGAGAGACCCACTCCGTGACTGACGGACCGTACACAACGTCACTGACAGACCCACACCGTCACTGACAAACCCACACCTTCACTGACAGACCGTACACAGCGTCACTGACAGACCCACACCATCAATGACAGTCCGTACACACTGTCACTAACAGACCCACAGCATCACTGACAGACCCACACTGTCAGTGACAGACCCACAGCACCAATGACAGACGGTACACACAGTTACTGATAGACCCGCACCGTCACAGACAGACCGTACACACATTCACTGACAGACCGTACACACCGTCACTGACAGACCCACACTGTCACTGACAGACCCACATTATCCCTGACAGACCCACACCGTCAATGACAGTCTGTACACACCGACACTGACAGACCCACACCGTCAATGACAGTCCGTACACACTGTCACTGACAGAGCCACAGCATCAGTGACAGACCCACACTATCACTGACAGACCATGTACAACGTTACTGACAGTCTGTACACAGTGTCACGGACAGACCGTACACACCGTCACTGACAGACCCACACAGTCACTGACAGACCCACACCATCAATGACAGACCGTACACAGCGCCACTGACAGACTACACAGCGTCACTGACAGAACCACACCGTCACTGACAGACCGTACACACCGTCACTGACAGTCCGTACACAGCGTCACTGACAGACCGTACACACCGTCACTGACAGACCCACACAGTCACTGACAGACCCACACCGTCACTGACAGACCCACACCATCACTGACAAATCGTACACACGGTCACTGACAGACCGTACACATCGTCACTGACAGTCCCACACCGTCACTGACAGACGCACACATTCAAAGACAGACCCGCACCATCACCAACAGACGGTACACACCGTCACTGACAGACCGTACACATTGTCACTGACAGGCTGTACACACAGTTAATGACAGACCCACTCCGTCACTGACAGACAGTGCACGCCATCACTGACAGACCGTACACACCGTCAATGACAGACCGTACGCACCGTCACTAACAGTCCGTACACAGCGTCACTGACAGACCGTACACACCGTCAATGACAGACCGTACACACCGTCACTAACAGTCCGTACACAGCGTCACTGACAGACCGTACACACCGTCACTGACAGACCCACACAGTCACCGACAGACCCACACCGTCACTGACAGACCCACACCGTCACTGACAAATCGTACACACGGTCACTGACAGACCGTACACACCATCACTGACGGTCCCACACCGTCACTGAAAGACGCACACATTCACAGACAGACAGTACACACCGTCACTGACACACACACACCGTCACTGACAGACCCACACAGTCACCGACAGACCCACACCGTCACTGACAGACCCACACCGTCACTGACAAATCGTACACACGGTCACTGACAGACCGTACACACCATCACTGACGGTCCCACACCGTCACTGAAAGATGCACACATTCACAGACAGACAGTACACACCGTCACTGACAGACCGTACACTCCGTCACTGACAGACCCACACCGTCACTGACAAATCGTACACATGGGCACTGACAGACCCACACCGTCACTGACAGATGCACACATTCACAGACAGACCCACACCATCACCGACAGACGGTACACACCGTCACTGACAGACCGTACACATTGTCACTGACAGACCGTACATACTGTCACTGACAGACCCACACCGTCACTGACAGACCCACACCATCACTGACAGACCCACACCGTCAATGACAGACCCACACCGTCAATGACAGACCGTACACACCGTCACTGACAGACCCACACCGTCAATGACAGACCGTACACACCGTCACTGACAGACCCACAGCATCACTGACAGACCCACACTGCAACTGACAGACCCACTCCGTCACTGACAGACAGTGCACGCCATCACTGACAGACCGTACACACCGTCAATGACAGACATACGCACCGTCACTAACAGTCCGTACACAGCGTCACTGACAGACCGTACACAGCGTCACTGATAGTCCGTACACACCGTCACTGACAGACCCACACCGTCACTGACAGACCGTACACACCATCACTGACAGTCCCACACCGTCACTGACAGACGCACACATACACAGACAGACAGTACACACCGTCACTGACAGACCCACACCGTCACTGACAAATCGTACACATGGTCACTGACAGACCGTACACATCATCACTGACAGTCCCACACCGTCACTGACAGACGCACACATTCACAGACAGACCGTACACACTGTCACTGACAGACGGTACACACCGTCACTGACAGACCGTACAAATTGTCACTGACAGACCGTACACACTATCACTGACAGACCCACACCATCACTGAACGACCATACACACAGTCACGGACAGACCGTACACACCGTCACAGACAGACCCACACCGTCACTGACAGACTGTACACACCGTCAATGACAGACCGTACACACCGTCACTGACAGACCGTACACACCGTCACTAACAGACCGTACACACTGTCACTGACAGACCCACACTGTCACTGACAGGCCCACACCGTAACTGACAGAACCAAACCGTCAATGACAGACCCACACTGTCACTGACAGACCCACACCGTCACTGACAGACCGTGCACACGTTCAATGACAGACCGTACACACCGTCACTGACGGACCCACACAGTCACTGACAGACCCACACCGTCACTGACAGACCCACAGCATCATTGACAGACCCACACTGCCACTGACAGACCCACTCCGTCACTGACAGACAGTGCACGCCATCAATGACAGACCGTACACCCCGTCAATGACAGACCGTACGCACCGTCACTAACAGTCCTTACACAGCGTCACTGACAGACCGTACACACCGTCACTGACAGACCCACACCGTCACTGACAGACCCACTCCGTCACTGACAGACAGTGCACGCCATCAATGACAGACCGTACACCCCGTCAATGACAGACCGTACGCACCGTCACTAACAGTCCGTACACAGCGTCACTGACAGACCGTACACACTGTCAATGACAGACCGCACACACCGTCACTAACAGTCCGTACACAGCGTCACTGACAGACCGTACACACCATCGCTGACAGACCCACACAGTCACCGACAGACCCACACCGTCACTGACAGACCCAAACCGTCACTGACAAATCGTACACACGGTCACTGACAGACCGTACACACCATCACTGACGGTCCCACACCGTCACTGACAGACGCACACATTCACAGACAGACAGTACACACCGTCACTGACAGACCCACACCGTCACTGACAGACCGTACACTCCGTCACTGACAGACCCACACCGTCACTGACAAATCGTACACATGGGCACTGACAGCCCCACACCGTCACTGACAGATGCACACATTCACAGACAGACCCACACCATCACCGACAGACGGTACACACCGTCACTGACAGACCGTACACATTGTCACTGACAGACCGCACACACTGTCACTGACAGACCCACACCATCACTGAACGACCATAAATACTGTCACTGGCAGACCCACACCGTCACTGACAGACCCACACCGTCACTGACAGACCCACACCGTCACTGACAGACCCACACCGTCAATGACAGACCCACACCGTCAATGACAGACCGTACACACCGTCACTGACAGACACACACCGTCACTGACAGACCGTACACACCGTCACTGACAGACCCACACCATCACTGACAGACCCACATCGTCACTGACAGACCCACACCGTCACTGACAGATGGTACACACAGTCACTGACAGACCCACACCGTCACTGAGAGACCCACAGCATCACTGACAGACCCACACTGTCACTGACAGACCGTACACACCGTCACTGACAGACCCACACCATCACTGACAGACCCACATCGTCACTGACAGACCCACACCGTCACTGACAGACCGTACACACAGTCACTGACAGACCCACACCGTCACTGAGAGACCCACAACATCACTGACAGACCCACACCGTCACTGACAGACCGTACACACCGTCACTGACAGACCCACAGCATCAGTGACAGACCCACACCGTCACTGACAGACGGTACACACCGTCACTGACAGACCCACACCGTCACTGACAGACCCACACCGTCACTGACAGACCCACACAGTCACTGACAGACCCACACCGGCACTGACAGACCCACACCATCACTGACAGACCATACACACCCTGACTGACAGACCCACAGCATCACTGATACACCCACTCCGTCACTGACAGACCGTACACACCGTCACTGACAGACCCACACCGTCACTGACAGACCCACACCGTCAATGACAGACCGTACACACCGTCACTGACAGACCGTACACACTGTCACTGACAGACCCACACCATCACTGACAGACCCACACCATCACTGACAAATTGTACACACGGTCACTGACAGACGCACACATTCACAGACAGACCCACACCATCACCGACAGACGGTACACACCGTGACTGACAGACCGCACACATTGTCACGGACAGACCGTACATACTGTCACTGACAGACCCACACCATCACTGAACGACCGTACACACAGTCACGGACAGACCGTACACACCGTCACTGACAGACCCACACCGTCACTGACAGACTGTACACACTGTCACTGACAGACCCACACCGTCACTGACAGACCGTACACACCGTCACTAACAGACCGTACACACTGTCACTGACAGACCCACACTGTCACTGACAGACCGTACACACTGTCACTGACAGACCCACACTGTCACTGACAGGCCCACTCCGTCACTGACAGGCTCACACCGTCACTGACAAACCTACACCATCAATGACAGACCCACACTGTCACTGACAGACCCACACCGTCACTGACAGGCAGTACACACAGTCACTGACAGACCGTACACACCATCACTGACAGTCCCACACAGTCACTGACAGACGCACACATTCACAGACAGACAGTACACACCGTCACTGACACACACACACCGTCACTGACAAATCGTACACATGATCACTGACAGACCGTACACATCATCACTGACAGTCCCACACTGTCACTGACAGACGCACACATTCACAGACAGACTGTACACACCGTCACTGACAGACAGTACACACCGTCACTGACAGACCGTACAAATTGTCACTGAAAGACCGTACACACTGTCACTGACAGACCGTACACACCGTCACTAACAGACCGTACACACTGTCACTGACAGACCCACACTGTCACTGACAGGCTCACACCGTCACTGACAGACCCACACCATCAATGACAGACCCACACTGTCACTGACAGACCCACACCGTCACTGACAGACCCACACCATCACTGACAGACCCACACCATCACAGACAGGCAGTACACACAGTCACTGACAGACCGTACAAATTGTCACTGAAAGACCGTACACACTGTCACTGACAGACCCACACTTTCACAGACAGACCCGCACCATCACCAACAGACGGTACACACCGTCACTGACAGACCGTACACATTGTCACTGACAGGCCGTACACACAGTTAATGACAGACCCACACCGTCACTGACAGACTGTACACACTGTCAGTGACAGACCCACAGCGCCAATGACAGACAGTACACACAGTTACTGATAGACCCACACCGTCAATGACAGACCGTACACACTGTCACTGACAGACCCACAGCATCAGTGACAGACCCACACAATCAATGACAGACAGTGCACAGCGTCACTGACAGTCTGTACACAGTGTCACGGACAGACCGTACACACCGTCACTGACAGAACGTAAACACCATCACTGACAGACCCACATCGGCACTGACAGGCCCACAGCATCACTGACAGACCCACACCGTCACTGACAGACCCACACCGTCACTGACAGACCGTACACACCATCACTGACAAACCAACACCGTCACTGACAGACCGCACACATTGTCACTGACTGACCCACACCGTCACTGACAGACCGTGCACACAGTCACTGACAGACAGTACACACCATCACTGACAGTCCCACACCGGCACTGACAGACCCACACTGTCACTGAGAAACCGCACACACCGTCACTGAGAGACCGCACACACCGTCACTGACAGACCAACACCATCACTAAGAGAATGCACACACTGTCACTGACAGACCCACACCGTCACTGACAGACCGTACACACCATCACTGACAGACCCACACCGTCACTGACAGACCGCACACACTGTTCATGACTGACCCACACCGTCACTGACAGACCGTGCACACAGTCACTGACAGACAATACACACCATCACTGACAGTCTCACACCGGCACTGACAGACCCACACTGTCACTGACAGTACGTACACACAGTCACTGACAGACGCACACCGTCACTGACAGACAGTACACACAGTCACTGACAGACCGTACACACCGTCACTGACAGACCCACACTGTCACTGATAGACCCACACTGTCACTGACAGACCGTACACACAGTCATTGACAGACCCACACCGTCACTGACAGATGGTACACACAGTCACTGACAGACACACACCGTCACTGATACACCCACACCGTCACTGACAGACGGTACACACATTCACTGACAGACCATTCACACCATCACTGACAGTCCCACACCGTCACTGACAGACCCACACTGTCACTGAGAGACCGCACACACCGTCACTGACAGACCCACACCATCACTGACAGACCCACACCGTCACTGACAGACCCACACTGTCACTGAGAGACTGCACACACCGTCACTGACAGACCCACACCATCACTAAGAGACTGCACACACTGTCACTGACAGACCCACACCGTCACTGACAGACCGTACACACTGTCTCTAACAGACCCACACTGTCACGGACAGACCCACACAGTCACTGACAGACGCACACCATCACTGACAGACCTTACGCACAGTCACTGACAGACCCACACCGTCACTGACAGACCGTACACACCGTCACTGACAGACCCACAGCGTCACTGATACACCCACACTGTCACTGACAGACCATGCACACAGTCACTGACAGACTGTACACACCATCACTGACAGTCCCACACCGTCACTGACAGACCCACAGCATCAGTGACAGACCCACATTGTCACTGACAAATCCACACCATCACTGACAGACCGTGCACACAGTCACTGACAGACCCACACCGCCAATGACTGTCCGTACACACTGTCACTGACAGACCTACACCGTCACTGACAGACCCACACCGACACTGACAGACCGTACACACCGCACTGACAGTCCCACACCGTCACTGACAGACCCACAGCATCAGTGACAGACCCACATTGTCACTGACAAACCCACACCGTCACTGACAGACAGTGCACACAGTCACTGACAGACCCACACCGTCAATGACTGTCCATACACACTGTCACTGACAGACCAACAGCATCAGTGACAGACTCACATTGTCACTGACAGACCCACACTGTCACTGACAGACCTACACCATCACTGACAGACCCACACAGACACTGACAGACCGTACACACCGCACTGACAGACCGTACACACTGTCTCTAACAGACCCACACTGTCACGGACAGACCCACACAGTCACTGACAGACGCACACCATCACTGACAGACCTTACGCACAGTCACTGACAGACCCACACCGTCACTGACAGACGGTACACACAGTCACTGACAGACCCACACCGTCACTGATACACCCACACTGTCACTGACAGACCATGCACACAGTCACTGACAGACTGTACACACCATCACTGACAGTCCCACACCGTCACTGACAGACCCACAGCATCAGTGACAGACCCACATTGTCACTGACAAATCCACACCATCACTGACAGACCGTGCACACAGTCACTGACAGACCCACACCGTCAATGACTGTCCGTACACACTGTCACTGACAGACCTACACCGTCACTGACAGACCCACACCGACACTGACAGACCGTACACACCGCACTGACAGTCCCACACCGTCACTGACAGACCCCCACCGTCACTGACAGATGGTACACACAGTCACTGACAGACCGTACACACCGTCACTGAGAGACCCACATCGTCACTGACAGATCCACACCGTCACTGACAGACCCACACCGTCACTGACAGATGGTACACACAGTCACTGACAGACCGTACACACCGTCACTGACAGTCCCACACCGTCACTGACAGACCCACACTGTCACTGACAGACCGTTCACCCCGTCACTGACAGACCCACACCGTAACTGACAGACCCACACCGTCACTGACAGACCCACACCGTCACTGAGAGACCGTACACACTGTCACTGATAAACCGTACACACCGTCAGTGACAGACCGTACACACAGTCACTGACAGACCCACACCGTCACTGACAGACCCACACCGCAACTGACAGACCCACATCGTCACTGAGAGACCGTACACACTGTCACTGATAGACCGTACACACAGTTACTGCTTGACCGTACACATCATCAGTGACAGACCCACAGCGTCACTGAGAGAATGTACACCCCGTCACTGAGTGACCCACACCATCACTGACAGACCGTTCACACTGTCTCTGACAGACGGTACACACCGTCATTGACAGACGGTACACACTGTCTCTGACAGACGGTGCACACCATCACTGACAGACCCACAGCATCACTGACAGACCATACACACCGTCACTGACAGACCCACAGCATCATTGAGAGACCCCCACCATCACTGACAGACCCATACCATCACTGATAGACTGTACACACCGTCACTGACAGACGGTACACACCGTCACTGACAGACCCACAGCATCACAGACAGACCGTACACACCGTCACTGACAGACCCACACCTTCACTAAAAGACAGTACACACTGTCACTGACAGACCCACACCGTCACTGACAGACCGTACTCACCGTCTCTGACAGAGCCGCACCGTCACAGACAGACCGTACACAGTCTCTGTCAGACCCACTCCGCCACTGACAGACCGTACACACCATCACTGACAGACCTACACCATCACTGACAGACCGTACACACCGTCACTGACAGACCTACACCATCACTAAAAGACAGTAAACACTGTCACTGACAAACCGTACACCCCGTCACTGACAGACCCACACAGCCACTGACAAACCCACACCGTAACTGACAGACCCACACCGTCACTGAGAGACCGTACACACTGTCACTGATAGACCGTACACACCGTCAGTGACAGACCGTACACACAGTCACTGACAGACCCACACCGTCACTGACAGACCCACACCGCAACTGACAGACCCACACTGTCACTGACAGACCCACAGCATCACTGAGAGACCCCCACCGTCACTGACAGACCCATACCATCACTGATAGACTGTACACACCGTCACTAACAGACGCTACACACTGTCTCTGACAGACGATACACACCGTCACTGACAGACCCACAGCATCACTGAGAGACCGTACACACTGTCACTGATAGACCGTACACACTGTCACTGATAGACCGTACACACAGTCAGTGACAGACCGTACACACAGTTACTGCTCGACCGTACACATCATCAGTGACAGACCCACAGCGTCACTGAGAGAATGTACACCCCGTCACTGAGAGGCCCACACCATCACTGACAGACCGTTCACACTGTCTCTGACAGACGGTACACACCGTCACTGACAGACCCACAGCATCACTGACAGACCGTACACACCGTCACTGATAGACCCACAGCATCACTGACAGACCCACATCGTCACTGACAGACCGTACACACTGTCACTGACAGACCCACAGCATCAGTGACAGACGCACACTGTCACTGACAGACCCAGACCATCACTGACAGACCGTGCACACAGTCACTGACATACTGTACACACCGTCACTGAAAGACCCACACCGCCACTGACAGACTGTACACACTGTCACTGAGAGACCCACACCACCACTGACAGACCGTATACACCGTCACTGACAGACCGTACTCACCGTCTCTGACAGAGCTGCACCGCCACAGACAGACCGTACACAGCCTCTGTCAGACCCACTCCCCCACTGACAGACCTACACCGGCACTGACAGACCGTACACACCGTCACTGACAGACCCACACCATCACTAAAAGACAGTACACACTGTCACTGACAGACCCACACTGTCACTGACTGACCATACACCCCGTCACTGACAGACCGTACACACCGTCACTGTCAGACCCACACCGTCACTGACAGACCGTAAACACCGTCACTGACAGACCGTACACACCGTCACTGACAGACCCACACCGTCACTGACAGACCGCACACACCGTCACTGACAGACCCACAGCATCACTGACAGACCGTACACACCGTCACTGACAGACCCACACCGTCACTGACAGTCCGTACACACCGTCACTGACAGACACACACCGTCACTGACA
This sequence comes from Mobula birostris, assembly GCF_030028105.1. Classification (NCBI taxonomy): domain Eukaryota; kingdom Metazoa; phylum Chordata; class Chondrichthyes; order Myliobatiformes; family Myliobatidae; genus Mobula; species Mobula birostris. Next base: position 54,675 of record NW_027275251.1, read on the forward strand.
GTCCGTACACACCGTCACTGACAGACTGTACACACCATCACTGACAGACACACACCGTCACTGAGAGACCGTACACACCATCACTGACAGAGCCACACAATCACTGATAGACCGTATACACTGTCACTGACATACCGTACACACCGTCACTGAAAGACCCACACCGCCACTGACAGACAGTACACACTGTCACTGAGAGACCCACACCATCACTGACAGACCGTATACACCGTCACTGACAGACCGTACTCACCGTCTCTGACAGAACCGCACCGTCACAGACAGACCGTATACACTTTCACTGATAGACCGTACACACAGTCAGTGACAGACCGTACACACAGTTACTGCTCGACCGTACACATCATCAGTGACAGACCCACAGCGTCACTGAGAGAATGTACACCCCGTCACTGAGGGACCCACACCATCACTGACAGACCGTTCACACTGTCTCTGACAGACGGTACACACCGTCACTGACAGACGGCACACACTTTCTCTGACAGACGGTACACACCATCACTGACAGACCCACAGCATCACTGACAGACCGTACACACCGTCACTGACAGACCCACAGCATCACTGAGAGACCCCCACCGTCACTGACAGACCCATACCATCACTGACAGACTGTACACACAGTCACTGATAGACCGTACACACCGACACTGACAGACCGTGCATACAGTCAATGACAGACCCACACCGTCACTGACAGACCCACAGCATCAGTGACAGATGCACACCATCACTGATACACCCACACCATCACTGACAGACCGTACACACCATCACTGACAAATCCACACCTTCACTGACAGACCGTACACAGCGTCACTGACAGACCCACACCGTCACTGACAGCCCGTACACACTGTCACTGACAGACCCACAACATCACTGACAGACCCACACTGTCACTGACAGACCCACACAGTCACTGAGAGACCAACACCGTCACTGACAGACACACACCGTCACTGACAGACCCACACCGTCACTGACAGTCAGTGCACACCATCACTGACAGACCCACACTGTCACTGACAGACCAACACCGTCACAGACAGACCCACAACATCACTGACAGACCCACACTGTCACTGACAGACCGTACACACAGTCACTGACAAACCCACACTGTCACTGACAGACGGTACACACAGTCACTGACAGACCATTCACACCATCACTGTAAGTCCCACACCGTCACTGACAGACCAACACCTTAAGTGACAGACCGTACACACTGTCACTGACAGACCCACACCGTCACTGACAGTCCGTACACACCGTCACTGACAGACACACACCGTCACTGACAGTCCGTACACACCGTCACTGACAGACTGTACACACCATCACTGACAGACACACACCGTCACTGAGAGACCGTACACACCATCACTGACAGAGCCACACAATCACTGATAGACCGTATACACTGTCACTGACATACCGTACACACCGTCACTGAAAGACCCACACCGCCACTGACAGACAGTACACACTGTCACTGAGAGACCCACACCATCACTGACAGACCGTATACACCGTCACTGACAGACCGTACTCACCGTCTCTGACAGAGCCGCACCGTCACAGACAGACCGTATACACTTTCACTGATAGACCGTACACACAGTCAGTGACAGACCGTACACACAGTTACTGCTCGACCGTACACATCATCAGTGACAGACCCACAGCGTCACTGAGAGAATGTACACCCCGTCACTGAGGGACCCACACCATCACTGACAGACCGTTCACACTGTCTCTGACAGACGGTACACACCGTCACTGACAGACGGCACACACTTTCTCTGACAGACGGTACACACCATCACTGACAGACCCACAGCATCACTGACAGACCGTACACACCGTCACTGACAGACCCACAGCATCACTGAGAGACCCCCACCGTCACTGACAGACCCATACCATCACTGACAGACTGTACACACAGTCACTGATAGACCGTACACACCGACACTGACAGACCGTGCATACAGTCAATGACAGACCCACACCGTCACTGACAGACCCACAGCATCAGTGACAGATGCACACCATCACTGATACACCCACACCATCACTGACAGACCGTACACACCATCACTGACAAATCCACACCTTCACTGACAGACCGTACACAGCGTCACTGACAGACCCACACCGTCACTGACAGCCCGTACACACTGTCACTGACAGACCCACAACATCACTGACAGACCCACACTGTCACTGACAGACCCACACAGTCACTGAGAGACCAACACCGTCACTGACAGACACACACCGTCACTGACAGACCCACACCGTCACTGACAGTCAGTGCACACCATCACTGACAGACCCACACTGTCACTGACAGACCAACACCGTCACAGACAGACCCACAACATCACTGACAGACCCACACTGTCACTGACAGACCGTACACACAGTCACTGACAAACCCACACTGTCACTGACAGACGGTACACACAGTCACTGACAGACCATTCACACCATCACTGTAAGTCCCACACCGTCACTGACAGACCAACACCTTAAGTGACAGACCGTACACACTGTCACTGACAGACCCACACCGTCACTGATACACCCACACCGTCAATGACAGACCGTACACACTGTCACTGACAGACCCACACCGTCACTGACAGACCGTACACACCGTCACTGATACACCCACACCATCACTGACAGACCGTACACACCATCACTGACAAACCCACACCTTCACTGACAGACCGTACACAGCGTCACTGACAGACCCACACCGTCACTGACAGTCCGTACACACTGTCACTGACAGACCCACAACATCACTGACTGACCCACACAATCACTGACAGACAGACCCACACTGTCACTGACAGACCCACAACATCACTGACAGACCCACACTGTCACTGACAGACCCACACAGTCACTGAGAAACCGTGCACACCGTCACTGACAGACACACACCGTCACTGAGAGACCGTACACACCATCACTGACAGAGCCACACAATCACTGATAGACCGTATACACCGTCACTGACATACCGTACACACCGTCACTGAAAGACCCACACCGCCACTGACAGACAGTACACACTGTCACTGAGAGACCCACACCATCACTGACAGACCGTATACACCGTCACTGACAGACCGTACTCACCGTCTCTGACAGAGCCGCACCGTCACAGACAGACCGTATACACTTTCACTGATAGACCGTACACACAGTCAGTGACAGACCGTACACACAGTTACTGCTCGACCGTACACATCATCAGTGACAGACCCACAGCATCACTGAGAGAATGTACACCCCGTCACTGAGAGACCCACACCATCACTGACAGACCGTTCACACTGTCTCTGACAGACGGTACACACCGTCACTGACAGACGGTACACACTTTCTCTGACAGACGGTACACACCATCACTGACAGACCCACAGCATCACTGACAGACCGTACACACCGTCACTGACAGACCCACAGCATCACTGAGAGACCCCCACTGTCACTGACAGACCCATACCATCACTGACAGACTGTACACACAGTCACTCATAGACCGTACACACCGACACTGACAGACCGTGCATACAGTCAATGACAGACCCACACCGTCACTGACAGACCCACAGCATCAGTGACAGACGCACACCGTCACTGATACACCCACACCATCACTGACAGACCGTACACACCATCACTGACAAATCCACACCTTCACTGACAGACCGTACACAGCGTCACTGACAGACCCACACCGTCACTGACAGTCCGTACACACTGTCACTGACAGACCCACAACATCACTGACAGACCCACACTGTCACTGACAGACCCACACAGTCACTGAGAGACCGTGCACACCGTCACTGACAGACCCACACTGTCACTGACAGTCAGTGCACACCATCACTGACAGACCCACACTGTCACTGACAGACCCACAGCATCACTGAGAGACCCCCACCGTCACTGACAGACCCATACCATCACTGATAGACTGTACACACCGTCACTAACAGACGCTACACACTGTCTCTGACAGACGATACACACCGTCACTGACAGACCCACAGCATCACTGAGAGACCGTACACACTGTCACTGATAGACCGTACACACTGTCACTGATAGACCGTACACACAGTCAGTGACAGACCGTACACACAGTTACTGCTCGACCGTACACATCATCAGTGACAGACCCACAGCGTCACTGAGAGAATGTACACCCCGTCACTGAGAGACCCACACCATCACTGACAGACCGTTCACACTGTCTCTGACAGACGGTACACACCGTCACTGACAGACGGTAAACACTGTCTCTGACAGACGGTACACACCGTCACTGACAGACCCACAGCATCACTGACAGACCGTACACACCGTCACTGACAGACCCACACCATCACTGACAGACCCACACCGTCACTGACAGACCGTACACACTGTCACTGACAGACCCACAGCATCAGTGACAGACGCACACTGTCACTGACAGACCCAGACCATCACTGACAGACCGTGCACACAGTCACTGACAGACCCACACCTTCAGTGACAGACCGTACACACTGTCACTGACAGACCCACACCGTCACTGATACACCCACACCGTCACTGACAGACTGTACACACCATCACTGACAAACCCACACCTTCACTTACAGACCGTACACACCGTCACTGACAGACCGTACACACCGTCACTGTCAGACCCACACCGTCACTGACAGACCGTATACACCGTCACTGACAGACCGTACACCCTGTCACTGACAAACCCACACCGTCACTGACAGACCAACAGCATCACTGACAGACCGTACACACCGTCACTGACAGACCCACAGCATCACTGAGAGACGCCCACCGTCACTGACAGACCGTATACACTGTCACTGACATACTGTACACACCGTCACTGAAAGACCCACACCGCCACTGACAGACTGTACACACTGTCACTGAGAGACCCACACCACCACTGACAGACCGTATACACCGTCACTGACAGACCGTACTCACCGTCTCTGACAGAGCTGCACCGCCACAGACAGACCGTACACAGCCTCTGTCAGACCCACTCCCCCACTGACAGACCTACACCGGCACTGACAGACCGTACACACCGTCACTGACAGACCCACACCATCACTAAAAGACAGTACACACTGTCACTGACAGACCCACACTGTCACTGACTGACCATACACCCCGTCACTGACAGACCGTACACACCGTCACTGTCAGACCCACACCGTCACTGACAGACCGTACACACCGTCACTGACAGACCGTACACACCGTCACTGACAGACCCACACCGTCACTGACAGACCGCACACACCGTCACTGACAGACCCACAGCATCACTGACAGACCGTACACACCATCACTGACAGACCCACACCGTCACTGACAGTCCGTACACACCGTCACTGACAGACACACACCGTCACTGACAGACTGTACACACTGTCACTGACAGACCCACACCGTCACTGACAGACCGTACACACCGTCACTAACAGACCGTACACACTGTCACTGACAGACCCACACTGTCACTGACAGACCGTACACACTGTCACTGACAGACCCACACTGTCACTGACAGGCCCACTCCGTCACTGACAGGCTCACACCGTCACTGACAAACCTACACCATCAATGACAGACCCACACTGTCACTGACAGACCCACACCGTCACTGACAGGCAGTACACACAGTCACTGACAGACCGTACACACCATCACTGACAGTCCCACACAGTCACTGACAGACGCACACATTCACAGACAGACAGTACACACCGTCACTGACACACACACACCGTCACTGACAAATCGTACACATGATCACTGACAGACCGTACACATCATCACTGACAGTCCCACACTGTCACTGACAGACGCACACATTCACAGACAGACTGTACACACCGTCACTGACAGACAGTACACACCGTCACTGACAGACCGTACAAATTGTCACTGAAAGACCGTACACACTGTCACTGACAGACCGTACACACCGTCACTAACAGACCGTACACACTGTCACTGACAGACCCACACTGTCACTGACAGGCTCACACCGTCACTGACAGACCCACACCATCAATGACAGACCCACACTGTCACTGACAGACCCACACCGTCACTGACAGACCCACACCATCACTGACAGACCCACACCATCACAGACAGGCAGTACACACAGTCACTGACAGACCGTACAAATTGTCACTGAAAGACCGTACACACTGTCACTGACAGACCCACACTTTCACAGACAGACCCGCACCATCACCAACAGACGGTACACACCGTCACTGACAGACCGTACACATTGTCACTGACAGGCCGTACACACAGTTAATGACAGACCCACACCGTCACTGACAGACTGTACACACTGTCAGTGACAGACCCACAGCGCCAATGACAGACAGTACACACAGTTACTGATAGACCCACACCGTCAATGACAGACCGTACACACTGTCACTGACAGACCCACAGCATCAGTGACAGACCCACACAATCAATGACAGACAGTGCACAGCGTCACTGACAGTCTGTACACAGTGTCACGGACAGACCGTACACACCGTCACTGACAGAACGTAAACACCATCACTGACAGACCCACATCGGCACTGACAGGCCCACAGCATCACTGACAGACCCACACCGTCACTGACAGACCCACACCGTCACTGACAGACCGTACACACCATCACTGACAAACCAACACCGTCACTGACAGACCGCACACATTGTCACTGACTGACCCACACCGTCACTGACAGACCGTGCACACAGTCACTGACAGACAGTACACACCATCACTGACAGTCCCACACCGGCACTGACAGACCCACACTGTCACTGAGAAACCGCACACACCGTCACTGAGAGACCGCACACACCGTCACTGACAGACCAACACCATCACTAAGAGAATGCACACACTGTCACTGACAGACCCACACCGTCACTGACAGACCGTACACACCATCACTGACAGACCCACACCGTCACTGACAGACCGCACACACTGTTCATGACTGACCCACACCGTCACTGACAGACCGTGCACACAGTCACTGACAGACAATACACACCATCACTGACAGTCTCACACCGGCACTGACAGACCCACACTGTCACTGACAGTACGTACACACAGTCACTGACAGACGCACACCGTCACTGACAGACAGTACACACAGTCACTGACAGACCGTACACACCGTCACTGACAGACCCACACTGTCACTGATAGACCCACACTGTCACTGACAGACCGTACACACAGTCATTGACAGACCCACACCGTCACTGACAGATGGTACACACAGTCACTGACAGACACACACCGTCACTGATACACCCACACCGTCACTGACAGACGGTACACACATTCACTGACAGACCATTCACACCATCACTGACAGTCCCACACCGTCACTGACAGACCCACACTGTCACTGAGAGACCGCACACACCGTCCACTGACAGACCCACACCATCACTGACAGACCCACACCGTCACTGACAGACCCACACTGTCACTGAGAGACTGCACACACCGTCACTGACAGACCCACACCATCACTAAGAGACTGCACACACTGTCACTGACAGACCCACACCGTCACTGACAGACCGTACACACTGTCTCTAACAGACCCACACTGTCACGGGACAGACCCACACAGTCACTGACAGACGCACACCATCACTGACAGACCTTACGCACAGTCACTGACAGACCCACACCGTCACTGACAGACGGTACACACAGTCACTGACAGACCCACACCGTCACTGATACACCCACACTGTCACTGACAGACCATGCACACAGTCACTGACAGACTGTACACACCCATCACTGACAGTCCCACACCGTCACTGACAGACCCACAGCATCAGTGACAGACCCACATTGTCACTGACAAACCCACACCATCACTGACAGACCGTGCACACAGTCACTGACAGACCCACACCGTCAATGACTGTCCGTACACACTGTCACTGACAGACCTACACCGTCACTGACAGACCCACACCGACACTGACAGACCGTACACACCGCACTGACAGTCCCACACCGTCACTGACAGACCCACAGCATCAGTGACAGACCCACATTGTCACTGACAAACCCACACCGTCACTGACAGACAGTGCACACAGTCACTGACAGACCCACACCGTCAATGACTGTCCATACACACTGTCACTGACAGACCAACAGCATCAGTGACAGACTCACATTGTCACTGACAGACCCACACTGTCACTGACAGACCTACACCATCACTGACAGACCCACACAGACACTGACAGACCGTACACACCGCACTGACAGACCGTACACACTGTCTCTAACAGACCCACACTGTCACGGACAGACCCACACAGTCACTGACAGACGCACACCATCACTGACAGACCTTACGCACAGTCACTGACAGACCCACACCGTCACTGACAGACGGTACACACAGTCACTGACAGACCCACACCGTCACTGATACACCCACACTGTCACTGACAGACCATGCACACAGTCACTGACAGACTGTACACACCATCACTGACAGTCCCACACCGTCACTGACAGACCCACAGCATCAGTGACAGACCCACATTGTCACTGACAAATCCACACCATCACTGACAGACCGTGCACACAGTCACTGACAGACCCACACCGTCAATGACTGTCCGTACACACTGTCACTGACAGACCTACACCGTCACTGACAGACCCACACCGACACTGACAGACCGTACACACCGCACTGACAGTCCCACACCGTCACTGACAGACCCCCACCGTCACTGACAGATGGTACACACAGTCACTGACAGACCGTACACACCGCACTGAGAGACCCACATCGTCACTGACAGATCCACACCGTCACTGACAGACCCACACCGTCACTGACAGATGGTACACACAGTCACTGACAGACCGTACACACCGTCACTGACAGTCCCACACCGTCACTGACAGACCCACACTGTCACTGACAGACCGTTCACCCCGTCACTGACAGACCCACACCGTAACTGACAGACCCACACCGTCACTGACAGACCCACACCGTCACTGAGAGACCGTACACACTGTCACTGATAAACCGTACACACCGTCAGTGACAGACCGTACACACAGTCACTGACAGACCCACACCGTCACTGACAGACCCACACCGCAACTG